>NW_020884884.1:4003646-4253646 GCF_003945725.1 Corapipo altera
ATGCAGGTGCTGGACAGGAATGCACAGGTACAGTTCCTGGCAGTTTAAAACACCTCAAGGCAATGTTGCCACATTCCCAATTTCCCTTATGTCTCCCACCTGTGTGCTGCCACTGCTCCCTTATGACAATTTTGGTGCTGATTTGAACTGCCAGGTGAGATGGTTAAACAGGCAAGGGGTATTATATCAAGCAATACCTTCCACGTAGCATCAGCAGGTATGCATATTTCATCTGCAAACTGCTGCATTGTGTGGTCAGACAAATGTCAGTCCCAGCTCAGCAGGTGGAAGGGGGATATGCAGGAGAGAGTGGAGAGGGCTGTGGCAGCACCAGCTTACATGAATTAAAACATTATGCAACAAGACCCTAAATTCCTGAGCTCTAATCCCTAAAACCTATCTGTCATAAATGATGGTAAGAAACCTTCCCACAGTACATGCATTCCTGTGTTTTATAACCAGTGTGTTTTACAAGTATAAAGCTATCTTACAGTGTCTGCTTTCCTTTATGTCTCTCACATATTTAGGGCAATTACTCTGAATAATCCTCATCACAGGAAAACGTTCTCTGACTTTGCATACAGTGTAGCATTATTGTGATTATTTTAATAATCTACAAACTTCTGCAGAAGTGTTAACCTCTGAATTTAAAGCTGCTGAGCAGTTACACAGATAGACTCGTTACAACAAGTAATAGTAAAATTATTTAACAATATAGAGGATTGAAAACAAGGGGGCTTCTCAGGTGATGTTAGTAAACGTTGGTTTAAAATGTGAATGTTACTTGTTTAACACTTCTTAGTATATTGTAAAGGTGGAGGAAGAAAGTTTACATATAAAAAAAAATGTTTGTTATTTAAGTGCATGCATATTGTCTTGACCCGAAGAATGGTTTGCAGCTAAAGCAACAGTTATAGTAATGAAAAAGTATTTATATTTTTCTTTCCTGTTCTTAAAGCACTATTTTCAAACATTATTAATACAGCCATTAGCATAATGCTTAAACAATTGATGTGCAGTGAAGAAAATGATAAATAATTATAGCAATTACATTATGATATGACACATCATGTCCATGTTGTCTAGGGCTTCAAATTACAAGTTACTGAACCGTAAATAAGATTGGAACATTTTCTTTTTTTTTAATAGCAATTTCCCCCTCTTTATAGTTCTGCTGCTGACTAGAAATGGTGTTACCAAGCAAATGTTTCACACTACATATGTTAGCACAAAAAAATACATTCATGATACTATCAAATATTGTTATATCTTGTGGGCAATGAGTTATCAGGTTTCAGGGGAAACCTGAAACATTTGGTAACATGGGAACCTATTTCCTTTATGGCCCGTTCCTCTCTGACTTTCATGAGTCCATAGCTTGCATCTCCTTTGGCCCCCATTTTTGTTAGGATTTGTACCCTTAACTACACACAAGTACATCTATTGTGACTATCAGTTTGTTCTAACTAGAGAGAAAAGCAGCTAACACACAAGTGTACTACCTCTAAACTAAAAGGAATGTACCTTTCACAGCCATCTCTGACTCTTTCCATCTTTACCACCACTTTTTTAAAATGGGAAATGTAGAAAATGCCCACTGGTAAGTCAGGTTACCTCTATTTCTTATCAGGGCTCTCTAGGTTTGTTTTTATTTTGGTTTACATTCAATGATTTTCTCCCTCTATCACCTTCAACTACTTTATTAACTACTTTTTTTTTTTAAACTAGTTTTCAATTTCTCTTTTCCTCACAGGACAACTCTCCCAGTGGTTCATTGCTGCCATCTGCATGATTGCCTTCAGAAGTCTGAGTTTTGCTTCTTTGTTTGCCTCTCTATTCTAGGGTTTCGATCATTTATCATGGCTACTCTTGCTATGCCTATTCTGCAACTTGAACATCCCATTCCTTTGAACTACATATATTAAAGTTTTGAGCTTGTACTTTGTTATGGTCTGGAATGCACATAAGAATGCAAGTTTGTTGCTTTCTAATCACTGCTCCCCGTTTCAGCTTTTTGCCATAGAAGTTGATTTGCAATTTCCCTTCCAACCCAAACAATTCTGGGATTCCAAGTTTCCACAAGACTGTCTGATCCTTTGCTGTTGCTTCTGGACAAGTAAAAAATAGTTTCAAAATTAAAATATTAAGGTATATAAAGACATATATTTGTATATTGAGATCCATGTGTATCCATACACATTTGTATATTGAGCTCCTCATGTCTCCAATATGAATTGGCTTTTCCCTTCTGTCAGCACTGACACACTACAAGTTTAACTCATAATCCACATTCAGAGCTCATCAGTGGGGCAGTTTTCTCCTTTCACAGAATCACAGAATATCCTGAGCTGGAAGGGACCCACCAGGATCATCCAGTCTAAACCCTGGCCCTGCACAGACACCCCAACAATCCTACCCTGTACCTGAAAGCGTTTTCCAAACGTTCCTTGAGCTCTGGCAGTCCTGGGGCCATGACCATTCCCTGGGGAGCCTGTTCCAGGAGAACCGCCCACGAAGCACACCTTGCACTGCCATCCTGTCATGCAAGAAAAATGGCTTTTCGTCTTGCATGCAGCAAGCTCCAGCAGAAACTCCGTGACATCCAGAACAGGTGGTGGATTGAAAAAACTCAATTATGTGCAGATACAGGTGATAACAAAGGATTCTACGAGGCACTGAAAACAGCATACGGGCCTACATACCAAGTCCAAAATCCCCTACTCAGCGCAGATGGTCAAACGCTTCTAACAGATAAAACCTCCATTCTGAATCATTGGTCTGAACGCTTTCAGACTCTTTTCAGTACCAACTGTGTAGTCCAAGACTCAGCAATCCAGTCCATCACACAACAACCAGTGAAATATGAATTGGATACTGCCCCCACTTTTGGAGAAACCCTCAAGGCCATACAGCAGGTGAAAATCAGCAAGGCAGCTGGGGTTGATGTAATTCCACTTGAAGTCTGGAAACATGGGGGCCTTGCACTCCATGCTAAATTTCACAAGTTCATTCTATGCTGTTGGGAACTAGGTGAACTACCATCAGACCTTTGTGATGCAGTCATCATCACTTTGTATAAGAAGAAAGGTATTAAATCAGACTGCTCAAATTACCGTGTTATTACTCTGCTCTCCATTGCTGGCAAAATCCTGGCAAGAATACTCTTGAACAGACTAATACCCACTATAGCAGAAGGAATTCTACCTGAAAGTCAGTGTGGTTTCAGAGCCAACAGAAGCACCACAGACATGGTATTTGTTCTCAGACAACTGCAAGAGACATGTAGGGAACAGAACAAAGGTCTTTATATAACCTTTGTTGATCTCACCAAGGCTTTCAATACTGTGAGCAGAAAAGGTCTATGGCAGATTTTGGAATGTTTAGGTTGTCCCCCCAGGTTCCTTAAAATGATCATCTCACTCCATGAGGATCAGCACGGCCAAGTCAGATATGGCAACGCACTTTCTGAGCCCTTTCTAATAACTAATGGTGTAAAGCAAGGCTGCGTTCTCGCTCCAACCCTATTCACAATATTTTTCAGCATGATGCTCCAAAGGGCCACAGCAGACCTCGATGATCAGGACGGTATCTACATCCGATACTGTGCTGATGGAAGCCTTTTCAACCTAAGGTGACTGAAGGCTCACACTAAGACCTTAAACCATCTTGTCCAGGGAGCTCCTTTATGCTGATGATGCTGCCTTTGTTGCACACACAGAAGCAGCTTTGCAGCATTTAACATCCTGCTTTGCAGATGCTGCTGAGCTCTTTGGGCTGGAAGTCAGCTTAGAAGACAGAAGTTCTCCATCAACCTGCACCTCAAGAAGTCTTCCTTCATCCCCACATCACCACTGGCCAATCAGAGCTCAAATCAGTTCAGTAGTTTAATTACCTAGGTAGCCTCATCTCCTCGGATGGTAAGATTGATGGAGAGATAGACAACAGGTTAGCAAAGGCATATAGTGCCTTTGGAAAGCTTCATAAAAGTTTGGCGAAACAAACACCTGAAGAAAAGTACAAAGATCAGTGTTTAAAGAGCCATAGTGCTGTCTACTCTCTTATATGGATCTGAATCATGGATCATCTATCCCCACCACCTGCGTCTTCTAGAACGCTTCCATCAACTCTGTCTCTGCACAATCCTAAACATCCACTGGTCAGATTATACATCTGTTCTAGAGCAAGCAGCAGTCACAAGTATTGAGGCCATGTTACTGAGAACACAGCTGCGCTGGGCAGGGCACGTCTCCAGGATGAAGGACCACCGCCTCCCTAAGATCCAGCTTTATGGTGAACTTGCCACCGGCTGCCACAAGAGAGGAGCCCCAAAGAGAAGATACAAGGACTCCCTGAAACAACATCTCAGCCTTGGCCATATTGATCATCATAACCGGTCTACTCTGGCCTCCAGTCGGGAGGTCTGGAGACACACCATCTATAACACTGTGGATGCTTTTGGGAAAGCACACAGGATGACCCTTGAGGAGAAAAGACAACACAGAAAGAATCGTGCCTTGCAGAATATACCATCTAAGGAGTCCTTCGCTGTGCCTTTTGCAACTGGACATGCCTATCTCGTATTGGCCTTTTTAGCCACCAATGCACTTGCAACAAACATGGGTAGAGCCCTTCCCAAATCTTCGTTCACCAAGCCTAGCCATGATGATTTGATGATGATTTGCAATTCTACTATTTTTTGAACATCCATATTGTCTAGGAAAGATACAAATCCATGCCCTTTGGAAACACCAGTTCTGTCAGTGATTGCCTTCACCTCTTTCACAGTACTGTATTGTTCAAAGAAACTCTGAATTTCTGTTTCATTCATCCTTCTATACATTTGACAAATGAAGACTGTGTTTGGCATGCTTTTTCCTTCTGGTAAAACATAACCTTGACTGAATGTTGACGAATGTGTACTACCTCCAAGGCACTTGCACACTGGCTCTTCATATTTGCAGGTATCATTCACAAAGCCCAAGTGTGTGGGCTGCACCCATACACTTAAAAATGAATGAGGCTTTTAAAACAAAATCAGTATGAACTTTTCTGAGAAAATAAACTGTGGACAATTGTTTGTGGGTTGGGAGGGGTTTTTGTTTGTTTTGGTTTTTGGTTTTTTTGGGTTTTTTTCCCCAGAGGTGGAGAAAGGCAGTTCCATACAAACTTCCATCACATGGATTGTGTACACTGGACCTCATATGGATCTACAGGGGACTGTTCATTATTTCAATCCTTATAGATTACCTCCAGCACAGCTAATTCTCTCAGGTACTGGATACCTTTCCACATGGTGTTCCACCTGCTTGGGCACACTACTAGATCATCCTTGAGAGAATCTTTCCCTCATGCTTGACAGGAGTCTCCAGACAAAACCAAAGGAGATATTTGGCACTCTGAATTCTTTCATGTGTCAGATAGCTTATCTGCAGGTATCTCCTGTTCAGCTTTCAATTCCATTCTCAGTGCAAGACTTATACAAGCCTTTCCACTCATCATTATTGCTGTTAAAAGGTTAAGTCTTTAGCCATATCAGCCCCTGATATACGACTGCTTGCCACCTGACTTAATGTGGCCACTTACATGGGTTTAAATACACAATGTGTCTGCAGCTGGCAACCCAGTGTTTAAGCTGACGTATTGGTCTTCCAACAACTATGAATTAATTGGGAGGAAATTCCACTGTTATTTATTATACATGTATTTATTTGTTATAGACATATATTTGTGATATGTACATATATTTATATGTGTATGTTACTTTTATGTAGGTATTATCTGAGAATCTATACTTGGTTTGTATTGTTTTCACCTACTGGCCAATTTTTTATTAGTCAGTGAAACAATTAAGAATGTCCCCTATACTATTCATGACAAACTAAGCCAATCACTTATTAGCCTCTACCTATCTTTATACTGTCTCAAAATCTTCCAGTGTTTCTCTGTGAAGAGTTTGACTAGATAAGACAAAAGTACACCTCCTTATCTTACACTCATCGTAACCACTTCAACATTACTTCTGTCATTTTTACAGGCAAGCTCTAGAGTGAGTTTTCAGTCACCCAACTAATTGTAGTGGGAAACCTGCCTCAAACAGTCATAGTTTATGAACAACTAACTGAAATGATCCAATAGACTAAATAAGTATAGAAGGAGAAAACAACTGCATTCTACATCTTAATGACTTTGGTTATCACTTGATCTCCTCACCTCTTCCAAGTTTAAATGCCAACAGTTTTATTGGTCTTTCCTATACAATTTTTTTTATTAATCCTTTTCAGGAAAAAGTTTGTATGTGTTTTAAGTCTTTCCAGACTATTTAGTGTATCATGTAAATGATAGTCAGAATAGAAAATAATATTTATATATATGCTCCTCAGTATTCCCAAATTGCTCTAACAAAGAGCAAGTTTCCCATTAATTTTGACCAAAAGTGAGAATGAGAATCAGAGCTCTTTTAGAAACGATATACAGATTCCAAAAAACTGAGGTACATTTAGCTGAAGTTTTATTCTTTTACAGCAGATTTCACTATCGATTTCAGAAAACCTCGAAATCCAGAGTTTCAGAGTACTCTCATATACAAGCATGGTCTTAGACCCATTTCACAGAGATAAGAAAACATTATCAATTCAAGTTACACAGGTTTGTGACAGTACTCAAAACACATTTTAGATTATGACATTAGCTCTTTGCTTTCTCAAGAAACCATTTATCTCTAAGCGGCAACAAAATATTTTCAACTGGGTGCCCGCAGTCGGACATGTAAATCTATGCTGAGATGCATAAAGATCATCAGAAGTAGGCAGCCACTAAAGCACCTACAAATCAGTGGTGTATACTAACTTCAAGGCATGCTGAAAAATTAACTTATGCTAAAAGGTAGGGATTTGGTTCATTGGTTTCTCTTTTTGTTTGTTTGGTTTTGGTTTTTGTTTTTTGTTTAGAAGACCGCTGTTTCCAGAAATCTGAAGACCTAATACCTAAATGGTACATTCAAAAGTATCCAAATTTGTAATCTGTGAAAACTGTAAAAATGTTATTCATTCTGTCATTGGACTACCCTAGCTTGGACAGCAGTAACACTTGCACAGTGAGCTATATTCCTCATCCAAAACTCATTCCGAGTACTTGGAACCATGGAATCAAAAGTTCACTACTTTACTCACAAATGCTAAAAAGTTTTTCATTTTAGAACCCTTCCTGGAGAGCTGAAAAGAAACACAGGTATTAAATAAGTCCTCAGGCAGAATACAACTCTAAGCAAACTAGAATATTCAACACAGCGTAGTTTATTTGCACAGATAATCAACCAAGACTTTTTCTGGACTACAAAACTGGGTGCTGGCTTACTTGTGATAAGCCGTAGAGTACTATAACATGTTAGCTCATGCTTGGTGGCAACAGGTTTGTTTTCCAAAATTGTGTAATCCAAATTCCTTTTCTAAGAGATGATTTTGAGAAGCACTATTAAACAGAATAATTAATGAGAGCACAGCATACTAGAGAAGTAAACTTTTTTTTTTGGTAGTAAGCTTCAAACAATAAATGTATCTATTTGTAAAGAACTAATATGATTTTAGAAATGGGAATTTCTGCTAGTGCACTAAGTTTCTGCTTACATTACAATCAGGTCAGTGTATCCAGCTGTAGCACATGACAGAGATTTTAGGAACACAGTTAGGGTCACATTTACAATACAAATCGGGAATGTGTTGCAACTGCATTCTTTGATTTGATTGTAATGTAGATGACTGTAAGGCTAATTAAACATCATCTACTGTTCATAGGAGAAACCACCAGCTGTTGCTTAAGCACAGTTTAAAGACAGTTTTATACGAAACAGGTTATGACATGGTTTCACCAACCAACAAGGACTGAGATTTTTCCATGTTATAACAAGACTCTTAAGCACATTCAAAATATGTTTAATACAGGTTTTGCTAGCAAGGTGCCAGGACACTTTAAAATTCATTGCACAGCTTCATAATAAATGTCTTCTATATTTTGACACAGATAAAGTCAGTTTTCCTCTGCTGATAGTTAACCATTTGGTCAAGATGAATGGTGTTAGGCTTTATCTTCACAAGGGTTTGAGACAACATTCAGGCCTGTCAAATCCCCAGTTTGGGGAAAAAAAATTAAATAATGTCTCTCTTCCATACATTGCTTTCATCTGGAAATCAAAAAGCACCTTCCTAAGATCACTATCATTATCTCAATTTTCAGTCAAGAAACTAAGACACAGAGATGTGCTGCTACATGCCCAAGATCAGAACAAGGACTGGTAGCTAAGGTAACTGAGGTACAATCCTATGTCAATAAGTTATTTCTCATTCGTACTTTAGATGTTTCTATTTTGTAGAGTATTAATTATAACAATTCTGGTGATATTGTAGAAGGATCCAGTACAAAAATTAAATTATAACAGAGCAGAAGGAATATTACAGCAAGTCAATAAAGTCCCTAAATATAATTTAGAGGTGTCATATTTTCAGAAAAAAAAAATTGCTGTAAAGTGATTCCCTAGCAGCATAGAAAGACAATACATAATAATGCCTACATACAATTGACACAAGATTAACCATCGAAGTTTTCTGGACAATGTAGAACCAGCGAAAGAGTTTGGAACCAAATCAATAATTTGTATCATTTTTATATCCAATCCTTGAAACAGTTTGAGTAACACCTAATCTAGTTTTAGTATTTTATTAAATCACTTCCCAAGTAGCAGGTATGTACTGTTAGTTTTAATCCTAAATTCATATACTCCTGACAGCTCTTGAGGAACAAAGATATATGTAAAGATTGCAGGTTTCAATGGTCCTAGAAAGCTGCAGTAGTACGGACAAAACAGATTTGTTTATGGAAATCTCTTTGCAGGAACTGGCTGTCTCTGGGAAGCTTGTTTTTTTAAAGCACCTACTGCTACAGTCTCTGAAAGTTTAATACAGATACTGAGCACTGCATTAAGTAATCTCAAGAAAAGTAATGATCATCATCATTCCCAGTTTTGGGAGCTTCTCTTGGTTGGGTAAATTTGAAATGCATTTCATTTTGCAGAGTTTGTTGAGCCGACCTTGCTCTTGCTGGTAAGAAGTGTGATTTTATTTCTTCTCGTTCATTTTATTTCTTCTAGGAGACCCAATCCTGCAGGTAACCAATACATAAAATTTCCCCTCGAAATTTTCCCACCTGTCAGCATGTACACACCTCTTGCCACATTGCTTCCTTTGCAGTAAAGGTCCCTAAATAAAGTTACTTCAAATGCAGAGAGACCTAAGAAAGTGAAAGTAACCAGCTCCAAAGCAGGAATGTGACTAAAAGACTTTAGGTAGGCAGCACACCACCTTGAGGCACAGATGCAAAAGTCAGTATTTATTGTCTTAAAAAAATCATCCTTACACCTGGACCAACATGAGGAGAACAGGACAGAAATCAAATAATTTAAACCCTAGTTTTGATGTGTGCTACCCTCTTTTGCAACTTTCTGCTCAGTACAGGTAATATGTTTTCTGTTATCAAGTTAGAGTACAGTGGCTCTATGATGCATCTTATCATCTCATTCTGACACCTGATATTTCTTCCAGATTGTTACTCAAAGCTCTCTATCTGCATGTGGTCAAGTACAATTCAAGTTTAAATCTTAAATGGTGTCACTTCTTAATGCCTCAGTGTAGCATATGTAAAATGCAGATAATTACTTACTTCATTAAGGTGTGGTGTTTGTAAAATGTTTGAGAGTCTCAGATGAAAAGGATTGCTTCAAAATGTAATTATAATATTATGCCAGAGGTAAGGCATAGGCCTGTGATTCCATGTATAGTATTTAAATACAATTACTTATCTATCAAAATCAAGAATCTGT
Source organism: Corapipo altera (assembly GCF_003945725.1). NCBI lineage: Eukaryota > Metazoa > Chordata > Aves > Passeriformes > Pipridae > Corapipo > Corapipo altera. The sequence continues at coordinate 4,013,515 of NW_020884884.1, forward strand.
GCTATTTCTCCCTCTCTCAGCTCCCGATCCTGTTTCCATTAATAATCTGAATAATCCTGACTCCAATGGATCTGATCACTTACTCCTTCAGTAAGGTGTACAAGTAACAAACAGTAACGGCAACACAAAAATTGTATCAATTCTCATTTAGCACTATTTTTCATAATTTTACATGTTTGTAAGAGTCCTTAAGTTCTGGTGTCACAGATGTTTTAGAGGGATACCTCCCTTCTGTAGATGCCCACTGGTACCAGAGGTATTTGTATACACTTTCTGGAATGTGGATTATTTTTGGAATGTGGATAATTTTAAATAAATGTAAATTAAGGCCAAAATAATTCTGCAAATTGCCCATCAGCTATGATGCACAAGAGCATAATTTCTAATATTCACATTGTTCTTAAATCTACTTGATTTGGTGGGTTATGTTCAACACCTGTTGGTAGCTGCAACCCTCCTGACAGTACTCCTACAGCATGGTGTGTTTCCCGCTCCTCTCTTTTACAGCAGGCATGAGATGGGCTTTCTCACATCAGCCAAGCACCAAGTATCCCGGGCATTTCACGCAGTTACCAACTGACACGTTTCAAGTCAGCTTCAGTTTTTCTCCTGCTTTCCAGCAAAGCACAGGCATGACGGCACCATCATGGGTGTTTTTCCATCACGAGTGTTTTGCCCTCTGTGCAGCCAGAAAAGCAGGGATAACCACCCGTCTAGAAGAGAGGGTCACACAATAAGGACACCGAAAGGGGTGAAATGGGAAGAGGAGAAGCAAAGAGAGGGAGGGATGGAGAGAAACGATGCTGTCGCGCAAGGCTGTAGGAGATGAAACGGGATTATGGAAGGGCAGAAGAGAGGCCACAGAGAAGCAGGGCGGCCCCGCGCCTTTCATACAGGAGGTCTGGAAGGAGGATCTCAGGAGATTCCAGGCCCACGCGTGCAGAGCCCGCCTCAGGTCCCTGGGTGTCCCTTCCCACCCCGGTCTGTCTGGGGGTGCTCCCGCTCGGGCCGGGACGACACGTGCCCGTAGCTCCACGGCGGGTCCCGGCAGGAGGGCGGGGAAGGGGCCGGGAAAGGGGCCGGCTCCCCCCGGCGGGGAGGCGGGAAGGGCCGGCACCCCGCACCTGGCAGCTCTGCCCTCCTCGGGAGGGCTGCCGCCGGCACCCGCTCGGATTGGCAGGAGCCTGCGCCCTCCTCTTCCTCCCTCCTTTTCCCTCCTCCGCGGGGTGGGTTTCAGCCCTCCTCCTTCCTTGGGGAGGGGGGAAGAGTTTAAAAAAAAAAAAAAAAAAAAGAAAGAAAAAAAATAAGAAGGAGAAAGAGAAAAGAAATCCCAAGTTGCGTCCCCGACGTCTCCGGGCCCCGCGGCCGCAGCGGCCGCCCCACATTCCTGGCATTCCTGGGCCGTGACTCCCCGCGCCGCCCCGGCCCCAGCCCGGCCCCGGCCCCGCCGCCTCCGGCTCGCCTGCCCGCCAGCCCCGCTCGCCCCCGCGGGACACCAGTCCCCTCCTCCTGCCCTGCCTCCCTCCTTCCCGCACCCCGCGGGCGGCAGCAGGAGCTCAGGGCGCCCCGGCCCTCCGCGCCGCCACCGGCGGCCGCAGCTCCGGCCGCCCCGCACAAAGTTCCCCGCGGTGGCCGGGCCGGGGCGGCGGGAGCCGGACTGGTCTCCTTTCCCAGCGCCCGCGTCGGGTCCCGCCGGCAGCCTCTGCCTTTCGGGCCGGGACAGCCGCCTCCCGCGGGAGGCACAAAGCCGGAGCCGCCGCTGCCCGGGCGGCCGCCAGCAGGTAAGGAGCCGCCGAGTTCCCTCCCGCTCGGGCGCGTCCCCGCGCCCACTTTAAAACAGCCCGAGCTGCGCCTTGTACTCGGCGTGTGCGATCGGCACGGCCGGCGTGGGGCTCGTTAAGCGCTGCAGGGAGCTATCGCAGCTCCGCCGAGTATGCACTGCTGTCCGCAAACTACGAAAATAGCTAAGCTTGGGTTGCAAGTACCAGCGGGTGACTTGCGATACAAGCGAGCCTCGGACTGTCCGTCCAGCCCGTGAATTTAATCTGTTAGACACCCAGATAATACGGCGTTTGTACACTCGAGAGATATTTGTAAATAGCAAGGAACGGGCAGGGCTCCGTGCTGGGCTGCCCGTATTTACATCGCGGCATGCCCGTGTTTGCCTTCCCCCTGCCCGGGGGTTTACCTTGCTCTTTGTTAGTTACAGTCAAGCCTAAACTGGCCGTTCGTCTTCAGCAAGTATGTAACTCTGACGAGTTCTGCAGAAAAGATCGCGGCGAGGCAGGGAAGAGTGACATCTGCTCTCGTTTCTGATGTGGCGAAGTGGATGGATTGTTAAGATCTCAAAGTAGCTCACTTTATTGGGGTGTATTTGGGACAAGCGTTACGTAATGTATGTGTGGTATGTGGATATGATGCTTGCTGGAGCTTTCCTATCGGGAATGTTTTATCTCTGATTTACATAAAATAATCATATGTTTCCATTAGAAGCAACTCTTTGGCTGTTTGTAACTTTAAAAAGGTGGGACCAAACAGCGACCGGTAAAAGGCTCAGATTCAATATGTTTTTGCCCAAAAAGTTTTCTGGTATCTTTGGCATGTCGCCTGAAAGCATAGCTGAAAGAAATGTTTTTACCAGAAGCCAGTTCTTTTTTCTTTAAACTTTATGCAGATAATTGCAACAGGGTTTGGTTATTCTGAAAGCACTGTTACATGCTGCAGTTTTTCAGAGTTTGGAAAAATATACATATAAAATGGCTCACCCCAAATCACAAGTCACCACCTGCCAACCTCCATATTATGAGAGGAAATAGTCAGGTCTTTTAGGGGAGAGATGTAAGGAGAGGCAGTCCCAGCAGGGACTCCTCTGTGGTTATCCAGCTGAGAACGTCCTATCAAATATGAGTGACAAAATACAGATTAAGCAGCTTTTGGTCTTGCCCTCTGGGGAGTTTGTAGCTGACATCTAGTACTTGTTACATGGTGTAAAATAGAGCATGTGTTGATATTATAGTAATGTAAATAAGTTGTAGGCCCTCTTCTGTTATTGGCAGTACTTGAACTCTTTTTTGGTGTCTTTAGAAGACTGTGCCAGAGTTGCTTACAGGCAGAGGGCACTTGTGTGTATCTCACGGGTCATGATACAAAAGTTGGGAGCTTTGCAAACTTACTGTGTTGAAGCACAGTTCATCAGTGAAAAGGTAATCCCTAAAATCTGTCACCAAGCTTGTGGCCATCAATTCTGCAACTGCATTTGTGTGCAAGAAGCTTGAAAGCATGACTGTCTCAATGCATCCTGAGAGAATCTAGTGGTTCAGATCAAGGCCAGAACAAGGGCTGCTAGACTCATCTCTGTACTGAGGAACTGAGCTTTTATATGTATGTACATGTTTTACACGTGCCTTTTAAATGTTTCTGGAAGAGCAGCAGAAGTAGCTTTGGTGCAGTGTTGTTCATGAGGGTTAATTAGCAACTAGTGTTAGCACTGGATTTTTCTCCTGGTCATTCTTGTCCAGCAGAAGCCTGTGAGTCAGTTATTGTAACTTAGGTATGTAATGGCTTTCTATGAAATACATGTATTGTTGTGCACTTAGCAAATTGTTTTGGCTGCCAGTGGCTCCTGCAATAATGGATAAAGTATATATATATATACATATGCGTATACAGTTGTGTACATAGTTCTGGTGACTCTGTGGCTTCCTTTTTCTGTGTTTATTTGGTACTGCTTCAGCCAAAGTACTGCTCTTCGTTCTGTTTCTCTTCATGTCCAGTGAGGCTATGTTTGATTAAATGTCATTTAAGTAGCTCGTTTTAATTGGGATTTAAATTTACTGTAGATATATGCAGTGTGAAAAGTGTACTTGAATTCCAGCTCCTCAGCTGGAAGCAAGTCCTTCTCTGTTGCAAGGGTTTGTCAGCTGAGGGGGGTTTATAAACTGCTGGTAGTATACAATAGGTAAAAAGTTTTCAGCAGGCAATGCTGCTCAGTACCATATAGGTCCTAGTCCTGCAAAGACACCCCCCCCCCCCCCCCACGTGTTTAAACTCACGTTCATGAATAGTGCTTTTGAAACCACGGTATTTCTTTTATATACATAATAATAAACATATATACAAGTCTTTGCAGGAACCAGGCTATAACACTTAGTATGCAATATATTTGTGCGTGTATATCCAGCTCAATTACAGAAGATTTCAATAAAGGCTTAATTTTTATGCTGAGTAGATGCCATAAAAGTATTTTTTTTATGTCTAAATCCACTGCAAAGTACAGCATGCCTTGGCCTATTATACTTTGTGGAGTTCCATTGGAACAGATCCTAATCTTTGAAAACAAACCATTACCGTGTAGATGTTCTTACTGTAAGGAGAGAGTATGCCCATGCACAAGATTCTCTGAGGTTTTATGTGAAAATGTCTGGTTCCATTTTTAAAATCTACTGGTTTTCTGTTCAGAGACTCTGTGAAACCTGGTACTTCCACCTATAAAACACTTAAAATAGAGATATTAAAAAGTAATAATTAAAGATTAGTTCCTAAAGGAAATAAGGTAGACCTGAGCTGAAGCCCATCTTTGTGATAAAAGTATGATTTTGATTCCACGGGCTAACCCCTATATTTCTGTGCCTAGTACAGGGGACCTCAAGACTCAGTGGACACGTGGATCTTCCTCTCCATGTCCAGAGCAAGTGTAGCCTGTCCCGTGAGGTGCCCATCTTCTGCTTAAAGTCTTTTGGTTTGCAGTGCGTGGGGAGCTGAGGAGGTGATCTATGAGAAGACATGTCACAAGCTCTGAAGCAATAGGGTTCCTCACAAATGTGGGGCAGTCCGTGACTCTTCCCCTTTCCTCTGGGCTGTAGGAGGGAATGAGGAGAACTCTGGAGTGTGGAAGGAATTAAGGACACTAGACTATGGTGCAGCACAAAGTATGTAAAAAGAATATGCATGTATGTTTTAAAATGTATTTCCCAACCTATCATGTCTGCCCTAATAAGCAGTTGTACGTGTTATAGTCAGCTATATGTAAGCACCTTCTGAGAATACCTAAGGGACTATAAACTTAGCCCTAATTAAGCATAAATTTAGCCAACATTAAGAAGATTTTCTGACCAAAGGATTTGGAGGGTGTTGGGTGTATAACATGTTGGATGGGTGATGGCCTGGGAAGAAGAGAACACTGACCCCTCTGATGTCCTGCAGCTATTGTGACATTCTTATTTTCTGCTCATGTGAAGAATTTAGGTACCGAGCTTTGCTCAACATCAAGCATGTCTTTTGGAAACTGAAACTTTCCTTTCTAATTCTCAATCAGTGTACCTGTCCTTATGACTAAGAATGCTTTTTTTTGTCAGTAGCAATGTAAACTTTAAATTACCATGTGATGTAGAAACAACTCTGAAAAGAGGGTGGTGAACATATATGTTGGTGATCTAATAAACTAGATGAATGATGGTGTGCCAAAACTTGCTAATGATGCAAAAGTATTTGGATTAGGCAAGATTGAAGAAGACTGAGAAATTGTAAAGGGAATCCAAGAAAGCTGGGTAAAAGGGAAGCATAGCAGATGATGTTGATAAATTCAAGAATATGCATGTTAGAGGGAATAATCAAATTACTTGTTCATGTTACTGGATTGTAAATTGCCTATATTTATTAAGGTGGGGAGGAAGATTTCAACAGTGTTTTATTTAAACTTGTGCACCTTCGTAATGCTTAGCGTTGAGCAGAAGAAAAATGCCACAGTTGTTTTGCAATGTGTTAATGACACAAAGGATATTATTAAACTGGTGCTCAAATTCACCTGGAATAATCAATTTGTGATCTCCTATCAAAGAAGAGAGATTGAAAAATATTCATACGAAGTAGAGCTGAAAATTTTAGCACAGCTCTGTTTCAAGGCGGTCTGTTAGAGGAGGTAGGATGGACATGTGCAAAATAATGCTTAGCCATTACCCTTTTATACATACTTGTCACAAGGAGTAGTTTGAAAGACAATGTGTATAATACCCCTAAATCACCATTTTTGGTGTATACTACCAAAGGCTATCATATAAATCAAGAGCCTGGTAGGATGAACAAGGTAAATGAACTGTTCTAGAGATGGGAGGAACAGTCACAGCTACAGCTGAAGGCATGCTAACTGTACTGCTCTAGGGCATAAATCAACCCTATCTGACAAGGATTAAGAAATTTCTCTTAGGACAGATTATGCTATAAGTGCCTGCTATGATATTTCATGTGTTTTTTTACAGGGTAAGCTGGTGTTAGAAACAGGATGTTGGGCTGATTATTTGACCCACTACAGTAATTTAGTTCCTGTACTGAAATGTGAATTATGCTGATTTTTATTATATATTAATGCAGATGGAATTGAAAGATTTATTTCTTTAAATATGTTCAGGTTTCATGGAAAATACATGTTGGAGTTTAAGTCTTTAACATGTTAAAGTTTGATGTTTTAATTTATTGAGGCATGCTATGCTGTGGCCTGGACTGGCATAGAGAAGAATAGAAATGATGGTTAGGGTTCATTTAAAAGGCAGATAGCACTGGTATCTGTTATTAATCAATTTGGTTATGATGATCAGTGATTTCTATTACGTGTTCTAATGGACGAAGTTTGTAGTTTGGGTAGTTAATATAAATATTTTTGATTTCTGTAGCAAAATGATGATAGTTGTGTCTGGGAGAAGCACAAGGGCAAGTTTCTAGAGGTAACTAAATCTTCTGCAGCTTAGTGAATCTTTCAAAGAAAATATTGTCAAAGTAATAGTGTACCAACACCATGAAATTCTTGCACATCTATAGGCTGCAAATGCCAGTTTGTTGCAAAAGAATAAGTGTGGGAAAAAAAATTGATTTAGTAGCAGGCATCATGACTGATCTAATAATCAACACCTCATGTTAACAGACTACTGTATAACATAGTTAAGAGTTGTCTGTAGAAGTTTCAGGAAACTATGCTATAGCTTAAAGAATAAAAAGTCAGGACTTGTGCAACTTTTAGGTGGTCAAACCAGCCAGAATGGGCTGTCTTACAGGCTTCCTGGCAGCTATCTGCCAAATAAAATGTGGACTGATTTTCTGGCTTCTCTGTTGAAAAGGCTGAAGCTGTTGTGAAGGCAACCTAGCACTGCTTTTTGAATTTAGAAAATAAGGTTTATGGAAAGGCCCTCCTTTGTAAAGATGCATAAAAGTGATGTCTTCTCTTGTGACTCCGTTGAATTTTTGACTTGATTCAAAGCATATCTCTGGGAAGGACAGAAGGTAGAGCCTTAGCCCAGGAGAAGTTGGCAGTGTAAGAGAAGTGAGAGGTTACCAGTAGTTGTTTTAACTTGTGTTTGTGAAATTCTTTCTTGTTTTTACAACTGAGAAAATAGTTTGCATTCCTAAGGTTTTTGAGATTAGCTCTTATCATGGAACTCCCTCTTTTTAGAGGAGGCATTCACTACCTTGTAGATAAAATGCCTTTAGCTTTTTATTGATGATGACAATTAAGCTAGGTTTTTGGACAAGCCTGGGCAAAATCAAGGGACTTTGCCAATCAGAGACTGAACTAGTAGAAGCCAGATCCTATTTTTGATGTCTATTGCTAAATGCCATTTTGATTTGGACTCCTTCCTGCAGGACTTTCATTTGTTCTTTCAGTGCAAAATGTATCATGTTGGTAGTGGAAACTCTGCATTTTCTGGGAATGTGATATGCAGTGCTTATCTCAGGTGAGCGAGACAATGTGTAAAGGAATTTCTGCATAAAACTTTGTGCCTGTTGTTTACCAGGACAGAGTGAGAGGAGAGGGAAGAGCAATGTAGTCAGTGGCCTAATTCATCTTGTGCTGAGGTGGAGTGAAACTTCTGATGCCTTCAGAGGGAGCAGGCCTTGAAAGTCCTACCTCAAAAATAGAAAAGAGGGGTTTTGGAGGAAATCTGACTTCTCCCTTAAGAGCTTTCGAAAATGTTCAATGTGAGTAGACCTACCTCAGGAGGAAGAACCCTGATGAGCTTTTGAGGTGATAGGAATTTATTTTAAAGGCCCTGGAAAACAGGCATCTGGAATAATAGTAATTTTTTTTTTTGATGGTGTTGGTATTTTTTGTGGTTGTTGTTTTGTGTGTTTTTTTTTTCCCCTTGTTTGGCATACTTTAAGAGCTACTTGAGTAGGATTGATGTCTATTTACATTCTTCATAATGTTGTTAAGATTCAGTCTGTTTAGGAAGATGCTTTGGTCAGCTTACCAGCTAAAGAAGTTGACTGCCAGCTGAAGGGGATGGCTGATGCAGTCTGCTGAGGGTAGACAGAAATATTGACAGAGCTTCAGAGCTCTGGCAGGTTCAGAATGGAGACTGGACAGGGCAAGTTTCTGCTTGTGAATAAGACAACTCATGTAGATGTATTTGAGTAAAGGTCCTGTGATTCCATCCACCTTTGCCAAGACTGTGTTGTGGGAATCCCTGTGACAGCAAAGAAAGCTAAATCACAGTATTGACACTCATGTGCTGCTGCTTCCCACTTTGTTGTGATTCTTTTTGAGAACAGAGAAAGGCAATGATAGGTCTTTTTTTGCAAGTTCTCTTCCATGTGTCCATGTTCCCCTTCATAGCTTGGTGCCTCAAAATGCATTTGTGCATAGTTGGAAATCTTTTTTATAAAACAAAACTAAAATATTGCAGGAGAGCATTATTGAGATGGGTTAGCATTTAGCATCCAAATATTATGTTCAATGCTAGCTATTTCACTTCCATTTCTTAATTATCTTTATTTCTGACAAGCAAGAAATAAAAGCTGCCATTTAAAGATGAAATTTATTTTTAGTTTTTGCATATTATAGGGCTTTTGCTATGCATTTGGGTGTTTCATACTACCTAATGTTATGTAGGGAGAAGTGATTCTATGAATACAATGCTGTATATGGATAGGTTTCAATTTATAAGTAATGTTTTTTAATTCCTTTCTGTGTTGTAGAATGTACTGGGAGCTTTACAAATAGCAAAAGACAAAATGTGTGTCTTGAATTACAGTCTAAGAAAGAGGAGAAGAAATGTTTTGGTGTAATAGGCAAATGGTATGTTGGGGAGAGCTGACATGTATTCTAAGGATGTTCATTTATTTGCTCATAGCCTGCCCATCCTCTGTAGCTGGTTCATTTCTTGAAAGCTTTTTCTGGTTTCTCTATTTGATTGGTGAATTGTCATAAACATATGCATTTAAATATGCAAATCCAGAAATGCCCATTTCCTGCACATTTACTGTTCAGTAGTTAAGAGACGCTTGTTTCAGAAGAGAATTACTGATAACACCTGACTTTATGAAGTGATGAACGTTTCTCTGGAGAACCTTTAAGGAGTGTACAGTGGCTTGGAGTATGACATCTTCTCTACTTGCTATGTTTTGTTCTGGCTGCTGTTGTTCTTTGTTGTTGGTGTAGTAACCTGAAACAGTTGGTCGCAGAGCAGCTCTGAGTTTTTGTAGTATACGTTTGCATATAATTTCACTGCAGAAAAGGTAAATTATTAAGTGGGCAGGATGAGCTTTCAAAAAGCTTTAAACCTTGTCTAACAATGTTAGGTGTTTCTTCTAATGTACAAATGGGTTTATTCAGAGAGACTGATGTAGTCTTACAGTCTTCCTAGAACCTGACTTAGGTATGAAGACTGTGACCCATGCAGTAATTAATTTGTCAAAACATCTCACAAGAGGTGGGTGCACTTTGGAGACAATTAGTCATTTTGTCCTATTAGTCAGTAATGTCAGCTTTGGTTGATGTTATATAAAGTTTCTTTCCTAGTTCTGTAGTTTCATCTTGGGTTACAGGAGAAGTTTGTTAACATGTAGCTTAACTTTCATGTTCACCCTATGTGTTCAGTGTCCTTGACAAGTACCACTAGCTGTCTGCATAGAGCTGTGAAATGTTGCACTTCCTTTACCCCCACCCAACAATACAGTAAAATGGTCAGGACCGGCCAGACTGTGAGCTTATGATAACGCAATAAGTGCCATCCATGTAAATCTGTCAATGAGAGGGCCATTCAGCTAACTTCAGATAATGCTGTCCACTGTTACATGCTACTTAATTTTGCTTTCTCTGCTCTCTTTAGTAGTGTGGATTTATAAAATAATTTATTTTTTCACTTGGGATGGAATCAAAGCAAATCCGTTTGTCAGTGTCTTCATGTTGCATGTTTCAATCAAAGAGAGCGGCAGGACAATGACAGGGAAGGATATCCTCTGTTATTGCAATGTTTTCGGAGATGAAAAAACAGACTTGTGCATGTTTACCTTAAAAAGGCCTTTTGCCACAACCTGAGAGCACTGTGGCCACAGTTTTGAAAGCAGAACATGTTAGTTATTTTGAGTGCCTTTTGCAGCAGCTATGTTATGTGAAAAAAAATAAAGTAACATTTAAAACTTACATGTTGAAAAAGACCCTTTGGTAATACAGTTAATAAAATACTTCTACAGGATTAAGGAAGACAATAGATTGTTTATTAGGAAAAACTTCATAATAATAAGCTCTATGATTTATTGTATTAATCTCTCAGGAATAGCACTGTTGTGGGAATCATATTAAAATAATACTAGACAGTCTCCTAGAGCATTCACTAAAGGGTCTAAGTCTCTGTCAGAAAAGTAGACAAAGTTCTGGGTTTGTAATCAGGTAGGTCTCATTCTTTATTTTCTCTTGTTGTTCAGTTTTTGAAATTAAAAGCGTGTGATATTAGCTCCAGTAATTGGTATTTTCCCGCAGCTCTATTAAGGATGAAGATGAGCTGGAATTATTGAACTTGGGAAAAAGTCAAGGATTTTTTGATTGTTTTGTGGTTGGTTTTTTTTTGGCTTAGACATTTAAACCCTTTTTTTTTTTTAGCAACGGATCTGGTAAAACAATAGTAGAAAACCAGTCCAGAGATCTTTAAGTACATAGTTTTGGCAGTATAGTGTTTTGGGATATTCATGAACAGTGATCTCCTTTTTAATATGTATTTTTTACCTTCATACCTGTACTTTGGTACACACTTCATTTGCTTTATCCTGAGGCATTTGACAGGCCATATCTTCATTCACCCATGTATGTTCCTGCCCCGCCTATTGCTGCCTTGAGGCGTATGCCCCAGATGGTTTCATGTTGGCCACGCTGGGTGCTTTGCACATCAAGTTCCATCAGGCATCATTAGACCTGCTTTCTACAGCATGCTCTAAGCAAGGTGCTAAATGCATCCTGTGGAGAAACAGTGTGGATAGGAACCCTCTGGGTGATGACTTAAATGTAGATTTCCTCCACTGCTATCTCGGGGAAGTTATTTTACTGGCATGTGTGGTGATCTTTGTGTACAGGGGTCAAACAGAAAAGAATTTGATAATTGTAACAAACTGGTAGTGCTAGGTATCAAGTGCTAACTGCAATGGAAGGGACTGTGCACCAAACAGTACAGAATCTGTCCTGGATGAAGATGACAGAGTCGTGTGTTTTATCAAGTCATTTTGCAGTAATTCCTCTAACTTTTAGGAAAAGAGATTGAGGAGAGCTTGAAATGTTGTGGGGGTTTTGTAGCTTTTTGTTTTAAAACACAATGTATATCTCATCCCCCTAATGGTAAAGAAATATAGGAAAGGTAAATGAAGTTTATAAAATATCAAAGGTATATGGCTTTTAAGAGTAGTTCTGTCAGCTGATGAAAACCATTAATCCGTAGTCTCCCAAATGTGATGTTCTTTACTACAGGCTATGTACAATTGCACTGTGTGCTGTCTATCACCACAACTACTGTGGCATTGTGCATAGGATAAGTGATGTCTAGACATGGCTGTAGCCTTTACCTCTGCAGTTTATATCTCTCAGGAATTAGAAACATCAGACAATGAAAGGTTCTGTTTGGTTTTATGAGAGTTTGAAATACTGCAATCAATTATTTTATTGTAGTATTTGTCTGTATATGCCTTTAAGGACTATGTATCAAATCTTTCATATTATATTTTCTGTAATTTGTATAGTTTCATATCTTCTTGACTTAAGAAATATGGCAATGAATGGTGGTTCTGATGATCTGGTGGAATTGTAAGCAGAAGATGTTTTTGAATATGTGGAAGCAGTTTGTGTGCTAAGTTTGTTCAAACAGAGATGCATTAGCTCGTGAACAGTGAGAACTTTACAAGGACGAACTGGAAGGTCAGAGGAAATTAAAAACAAAAGAACGCCCGATTGCCATGTCTGCTGAGACTGAGCACTGATTACACTATCCTTGTCCTGCCGGGATCATGATGATGACAACTGTCTCATGTCCTTTGACCAGATAGAATCATAGAATATCCTGAGTTGGAAGAGACCCACAAGGATCACAGAGTCAAACTCCTAGCCCTGCACAGGATGACCCCCAAAATTGCACCATGTCCCTGAGAATGTTGTTCAAACACTCCTTGAACTCTGTCAGTCACGGTGGATTACAAGGCAATGGTAATTGAGACTGCTAGGTTAAATTCAGCCCTCTTTCTGGAGATGGTTACAGAGCGGCATAATTAGACAAAGGGGGCTTAGAGTCCTTGTGCAAGAGAAGCCAGTGTAATACACATGGATTCTAAGATATGAAAGGTTAAGTGCTGCAGTTGGGTACATACTGGCATTGTAACACGCTTCGCATCATTATGTGACATGCTAGGAGAGCGGAAAATTACAACTCAGTTATTCAAAGCAGTAGTAAATCTAGTTAATACCTCATAGTTCTGACACATCTGTCAATGTGGTATCCTAATTATTTGCCTTGGCACCGTAAGCTCCAAGCAGGAAGTCCAGCTTGTGAGCACTGCATCCCAAAGCCTGCGGCGAATGTTTAGCAGCCCCGCTGGCACCAGCATAACTGGCAGCCCTGCTTACCAAACCAGAGTGTTCATGTGAACAGAGGTTTGCAGGATCAGAACATCAGTTTGTAACAGGAAATTGCATTTCCAAAGGTGAGTGTGTGAAAGGGGTCAGTAACTCTTGACAGTTTGTTGCAAAGTTCTGTTGGAAGATTACTACTTGCACAGTCAGGTGCTGTGATTTTATTTTAAAACAAAGCTCTAGTGGTAAGACCGATTGTGTTTAACCCAGGTTCCTTAAGCACACTTTTTAGCTGGGTCTGGGAATAAGTAAACATCTAAAGTAATCTCTGGTTTTGTCATCTATTTGGTAGTGTGCTTGCTTCCTGTATTACAAAAGTTATCATTAGATTAGCTGTGTTTAAGCTTCCTGTCTCACCAGGGTTTTTTCCATTATTTTTACAATCTCTTTCAGAAGGTACCAATATCATGTTTCTGTAATAAAGGTTTCACTTAAATTATGTGTCAGGGTTTTTTCTTGTTGTGTTTTTTAATTTTTTCTCTTCATTTCCCTTACTTTGTCTGAAATACCTTTTCAACCCTGATACTTTCCCAGATTTTATTTTAATGGCATATGCTATTGTAATAACATGTAGGCCAAGAAAGCATAATACTACTTCTGTCTGCAATTGGTGTGCTTTAATAAATTGTATAAAAAGGTCAACAACCTGCTTAGCTGTATCACTGCTTTTTCTTGCTATGTGAAGTACCCCAGGCTTTTAAATTAACTTCTAAGTGTGGTATGTGTGCTGTAGGACCTCACTGTGCCAGAGACTGATGACTCCAGTTTGCATGAATCAAAAGAGGTCCTTAGCGTATGGCATCATGTTGTGAGTAGTTTAATTGCTTGCTTTCAGTTTGTGTGTTAGGAAGATGGGTAAACTCACCTGTGTGATAGCTCAGGTTGGACAATAAAAATGGTGTGAACTCTGTTGTTTGCCTGCTCAAACTAAGCATTACACTGCTTGCCTTGGCCTCTTATGGGGAAAGTTCTGTTTAGTAGGTGGCCCTGCAACAGTGAACTCGGGCTGAGAAAATAAATAAGATGCACAGCATCATGTTTGGTTCATCTAGGGTAGAAATTCAATACATAAGTCTGGAAATACCTAACTTTTAGTATATTCTCTTCCCATTAAGCATGGAACCTGTGAGCACTGAAAATAACTGACTTTCTAGATTTCACATGTGCTCAGTTACTTATCACAGCAAGAGGGAAATCTAGACTTGAGGTTTTAAAATAAAAAGTGGAGCTGAATTTTCAGAACAGTGAGGTAGAACTTCTCCAGGACAATCCCACCTTAGTTAGACCATGGAAAAATGTTTTGCCCTTACTGCATATCCTGCTCTGTGTCCCTTGTGGTTAAACCTCATTTCCCACTAATAGATGTTGCTTGCCAGGGTGTGTGTTTGCCTATAATGTTGGTGACATGGCACCTTTTAATGGAAGTGAAGACTAAATGTGAAGGGCTTTAGGCCTTTAGGTTTTACCCTTCTCATTAAACTTTTCTTGGCTTTGCAAATGCAGCTGCTGTCTTGCCAATTGACATTTCTTTGTGGATTTCACATTAATTCTTGTGTTATTGCCATAGAATATACCTTAGCTCATTTTGTGTTCTTTTACCTTCAAATGTAATACTGAATTTGGGAGTTATCGGGATAATATTCAGATTTGGGGTTTTTTATATTTTATTTTTGGGGATGCTAACTAGTTTCTTGATTCATTGCATGCTAATTGTTACCAAAAATGCTCCGTGACCGTTTTTTTCTGTGTTCGTTGATTTATTTATTGTATCATCTAGGCTTTTTCTAAATATGCACCTGTGGTAGAGTTGAATGGGAGGGTTTTCCCCAGTTTGACGCCAGCATTCATGTTAATCCACTAACTCAAATCTGTTTTTCTAAGCTTGGCAATGGTGCTGCGGTATAAAAATCTTGATCTTGCTTCATAATGACACTTCTCCTTTGTAGCTACTATCTGCATTTAATTTATTTGCTTCTAAAAGCTACATATTATTTTAGTAAGTGACATGTTTATATTTTGAATTTTTAGCCTATGACCGCAGTAATGAGTAGTCCCTTCCTTTCCCTTAAAAGATGGTTTCAGGCTCATTCTAATTGATGGCTTTCACTCACTTGCTGATGTTGTGCTCTTCATTTGAGCGTCATTGTCTTGATGGTAATTAAACAAAAGTCCAATTAAGTCTCACGCTATACTGGGAAGCAGCTTGCCAGAATTTGACAGTAGAACAAAGGACATTTCATTGACCAGTTTCTTCAGAGGAAAACGTCTCAGTGGAGGTCTGTAAAGCAACACATGTGATTTTAGGCACTTACCAGCTATCATTTTAAAATTATTTTAAATCTGTGGCTGAGCCTTCTGCTCTGCTCCAGAGATGTGACTCAGAATGCAACTTGTGCTGGAGAGCTAATTTCCATCCACCACCAACATGAAAGCCCTCTTGAAACATCATATTTACAAAGCAGGCGAAGTGAGAGCAAGTAATCTCAGCCCCTTGGAATATTTCAACACAGGGCTTATGATAAAAAGATTAAAAATTTTCTATTTTATCCAAAATATAAGCCTATAAGTCCCACTTAACTGAAAGCGTTTTAGTTATTGCTCTTAATATTTTTGTTTCAAAAGCTGTAAATTGGAAGAGTAACTGTAGAACTGGAAAAAAGAAGAATGAATTAGAACAATGTTTTTTCCAAAGTGAGCCTTGCGTGGCTGTTGGCATTCATTCTGCTGAATAAAGTGGTTTGAGAAAGGAGAAGGAACACACAAGTTGAAGAGAAAAATGACCCAGAAGAGCCTGCTTCAGCAGAACGCTTTAGGATAGTTACAGGATCACTGCCTTATTTCAGGAAAATTTGTAAAATGTATGAAAAGAGAATTTCAATTGGGTCTCCAGCTTTCTCTCTTTTACCATTAACTTTTTTATTTGAATGCCACTGCTCTGTATATCAAGATCAAGACAATAATTGTCAACAGATCCAAGTACGTGTGTACATTATTATGTTTAATTTCTACCGAGCCATAAACACTCTTTGTCCTTTGCCTTTTACTAGCTATTGGCTTGGTTATTCCTTGTGGACAGGAAAGCTGTGTTTAATGCTTTGTAAAGTGGCCATCAGTTCCTTGCTTTTATCTCTATTCAGCATAAATTATTTTCTGCAAGGCCACAGAACTGTTCTGGCCAAGATTTGCAGGTGCCCCTTGTGGAGAGCTATTTCAGGATAAAGGCTTAATCTTACTGTTTCTTTCCTTTCCTTCCCTCTTTTTCTTCTTTCCTTGAAGAATACTAATCCTGAATGATAGAAACTGATGGCTGGTGTGCTCCCTCCTCCATGGCTGTCTTCTGTTGTTGTTTTTTTGTCATTTTCAGAATTAACCCCTCAACTGGATAGACTGAAGCATATTCTTTTACCCGTAAGCTTGGAAACTTTGTGTGCGCTGCTGTTGCAATATTTCTAAGGGGAAATTCAGCCCCTAATTATCAAATTAGATGCACATTCTGGTTCTTTGGCATGACTTTACTTCTGCCCATCTGTTAGGCTGGCACTCTGCCCTCTCAGAAAGTAGCCGACCAGTTTCAGCTGAGCAGAAGAGCCAACCAAAGATGGGTTAAGAGAGGCAGCCCGCAAAACACTTTATGTTCGATTCCTCTTGCCAAAAGCTCTTCCTGTTTGCAAACAATGTCAGCTTAAGCCCATATGCTTCATTACATGGGATGACATCTGTGGAGACAGATGCAGAGATGGCAATACAAATGACATTTGATAAGGAAGGGCATATGTTATGAAAGCAGACACCGCTATGAGTTTAAGATCCTGTCTGTGCTGCACATGCATACACAGAAATATAGATTGCTTTTGTATTTTGGTGTGTGAGTGCATTCATCAGCCAGGGTTGAGCTTTTGAAGTGCATCATTGTCCAGGATTTGTGCTAGGTGTAACTGCAGTCTTGTTATTCCGCTGCTGCACGTTATTAGCCGAGGTCAATATTTCGCTTCAGTACTCTTTGAATGGTAATGTGCGTTAAAGGTCCACTAGTTTGCAACATGTAAGGAACCACATTTGGATAATGCTAGTGAAAGAGAAGCCTTTTGTCCGAGAGGATTCTGTTGTGAAGTGTCTTTCTGAAGGATTTCAGTATTACCTTCCAAAACATCTTCTGTGAAATCCATTTCAGCATTTAGAAATACATTATTTAGATGTGAATTTTACATGTCTGGGTAGAAGAGGTGTAAACCCCACTTCTTTTGGAGCAGTCTCTTTGCCCCTTTGCTAGGTTTTACTGCTTTTACACCAGAGGTCAGCTTTGTATCTAAAGCTACTCTTCCTCAAGAACCTCTGTTTTTAACACCCTTCTTGTGTTCTCAGAATTGCTAAGGCTGATGGAAAAAGTAGCAAGGTTTTGTTAAATAGACTTCACATATAATCCATTGTAACAATTTGAAGAAAAGATTGACATTGAGTAAACTATTGGTTTAGAACACAGGTAAAAAAAAAAAATCCAGTATTTGGGATATAGGCCTATAGCCACATTTAAACACTATATTTTTAGTGTTTGGTTGAATGGAAAACACACCTTTTAAAGAAGAAGAATGGATATTGAAAAAGAGAGTTTTTCCATTAAAAATAAAAATATCTCAACACAAGGGAATATTTTTCATATCCCTCCAATGGACTTAATATTTGTTGTTTACAAACCTGAGAATGTTTTTTGATGATTTGTCTGGCTTTTTATTGAGAAACATTTGTCCAAGTGACATAATGTATTTATACATTTAGATATATAGGACTGTAATGAATAGGTGACTTTTAATATTTCATTCATTGGGATTTATTTTTGGAGCATTTCCTGGAATTATGACACTCTTTCCTTGGTAGCTTAAGGGCAGTGTAATATTTGCTAGCTAAAAGACCTCCTAAAGCGTATATAGCTGTTAAAGACTTGGACTAAATGTGGTTTGTTGAATTTGCAGTGTTGTGGTGGGGAAAACAATTTGGAGGAAGAGGATTTCCTTAATCACAGTGATACAGTCACTTTCTCTGCACAGCTTTGTTTCTGCATTTCTAGAAGTATAATTTCACTTCTAGTTTGGATTAGGAAATGGAATTCTCCAAAGAGTTGAGAAGTGTTGGTTTCTCTGATTTGTTGGGGTTATTGAGAAACTTTGAGCACCTCATTTTCACCTCTTATACTTCTTGGCTGTTTTATCTGTAATAAAGGGATAATAGTAATGACGATGATGATATCTGGTTTTTATTCTCCCCTTAGACTGAATCCTACAAAGTATCTTTTTCTGTATACTCTAAGGTATTACTCTAGTTACATTAATTAACTCTTTCCTTTAAGTGCCACCATCCAAAAGGTGCAAATAAACACTTCCCTGTTTCATTTCAAAACTAGCTTAGTAGCTGCAAAATGTGATTTCTCATAGCTGTATGTACTAGATGAAGATTCAGTGCAAGTAAAAAGGATTAAATTGTAGAGATGGAAATGTGCACTGGTATTTCTTTTCTCAGTGTATTAAACTGCTAAAAATACACCTTTTTCTAGAAAGTGCATTTTTATATTAAATTGCCTGGATTTTGCAGAAATACAGTGTTTATGGTGCATTTAACATCAGTGTTTTTTATACAGTTTGCAGAAAATTTGGTCTTATTTTCAAGAGGTTGAGGATACCCTTATAATTCTCTTGTAAATTTTTTTGGTACAAAAAGCCTGGCTTAAGTCTGCAGTACTTTTTTTCATCAATGAATCTCTCTGCATGTACATCTACGTGTACTTTTTCCTACTGAAGGATCTGTTTTATTTGTTTGGTTACATGATGAATTGCATTAAGTTATTGCCTATGCAAAGTAGCCTGAGGAAATGGCCTCAAACTGGACCAGGGGAGGTTCAGATTGGACATCAGGAAGAATTTCTGCACTGAAAGGGTGGTTAAGCATTGGAACGGGCAGCCCAGGGAAGTGATGGAGTCACTATCCCCAGAACTGTTTGAAAAACAAGTGGACATGGCACTTAGTGGTGTGGTTTAATTGACATAGTGGTGATCAGTCACAGGTTGGACTTGATGATCGTGGAGGTCTTTTCCCACCTTAATGATTATAAGAGGCCTGCTAGGCACGAGGCACTGCACAAGGTGCCTTTTTAACAAGAATCTTCTCTTCTTGCCTCTTTGTATTGCTCTTAAGTGTTTTCAGTGTGTTGGTTTTTTTTTCATGCAAGCTCTGGCATTCTGCCAGGCATGGGATCAGGCTCTCCAATCCAAGCCAACCCTCTAGTCTATTTGTTGCAATTTCAGGATCAGCACTCTGAGAGTTCTGAGGAAATCCATCGCCTGGTGCTACTAGCCCAGCAGCTGCATCAAAATTCAGAGCTCTAGTCTAACATACTGGAGAAATAGTTTTGATTTACAAAAACTCTCCTGTCAGTGCTTATCAGAGAATTTAAATGTTATGAACTTCCTTAGATAGGCAGTCTTTGAAAAGCCTGTTTGCTTACCCCTCTGGAACAATAGTGGCAGCTATCTCTAAAAGAGGAGTTGGACAATTCTGAGATACCATCTGGACCAACTTGGGGATCAAAACAATTCTCTTTTAGAAAAATGCTGAAAGGAATTCCAAAACTTAAAGGCTGCCACATTTTGCTAACCAGATGCTCTGTGAGTGCTGAATATATTGACACCAGCCAACCAGGAAGAAAACTATGAGCTATATGACTTGGTACTGTTTTGAAATGTGCTAAATTAAAATGCCGGGTCTACTTCAAATAGGTAGCACCATTGAATTTATATTAAAAAAAAAATAATGATAGTGCCTTCATTGTAGTGGCTGAAGAATTGAATAGTAGAACACTATCAGAAAAAAGGGATTTTCAAATAATCTTGAAAATTCCATTCCCTTGATTACTTTCTTTACAGAGACAACTCTCAGCTTAGGTCATGGTTGTTACAAGATTCAGAGTGGTTATGGCATTGCATATCTCTCCTAGTGATATTAATCCTAACCATGAGAACTAATGATATTAATCCTCTGATGCAAATTTTCCACTACTATGATTATTTGTGCACAGTGCTTTGGAGACAGGAGAAAAAAAGGTCAGCAGCTAGATGGTTACTTGAGGAACATGCAAGTTAAACACCTGACATCTGGTGAGTCACTCTCCAAGTATGTGTGATTGAATGATGGTTAACTGATTGCTGCAGTTGATTAAGACCAAATGTGTCTGAAATAAGAAACACTTTATTTTTGAAGGTAGTAAAAAGTGCACTAAAAACACCCATAGTTTACAGACCTTACTACAGTATAACTGTCTCCAAAATCCACCAGGTGTCTTTAGGAATAAGTGTGTGCATTAGTTGTTTGCTGTTGCCAAGCAAGTATTTCTAACATTTCTAATACACTTTGTAAATGTTGGTGTTAATTGTTTTCTGATGAGAATGATGCTCAACGGTAATTGCTACACCTGGTTGTTTTCTGGTTGATTCTATTCTAATGAAGCAACCTGCCTGTTTAGAAGTTTCCAGTCTATCTTGACTTAAAATTGTATCCAGGCTCTGATGGTAAGAGCAAAATGCAGATGTTGAACCAATATTTTTTCACAGACCATATGTTCAGCAAGACAAAGAATGGTTCAGTCTTCTGGTGCAGACACTAGGCAGGTAAGATATTAGCCCAAATCATGGTGAGATACATTCTGTAATGTACAGGTGTTGGGAGCACATTTCTTCAGGAAGGGCCGGAAGAACCTTTGACCCATCTGATGCAATAGCTAAAGGCAGAGGTTGTTGTTCATCATAAAGATTCATTTAGCTCTATTGGCTTTTCAGGGAAAACAGAATATCACCTAGTAAGCCTCAAACAGCACTGTAAATAATGAATCATTTCAAAATGTGATTATGATTGTAATACTGCAGGATGTTGGTTGGGCCTGAGCATTGACAAACAGGCTTGTTGGAGAGGCAGAATGCCACTTTGCCTTCTGCAATGGTATTGTCACTGGCCATTAGTTGTACAAGCAGCTGGTAATTCAAGTGCTTAAATATAGATTGAGGAGCTTAATAGTAAATAACTATTTGAACTATTGGTGTTTCTAATACAATACTTAAGCCAAGATTTACTGTTGCAAAAGTTGTCTGAGCAAGCCATAATGATACTACGGATTAAAAAAAAAAATCAATGAAAATACAAATAATGAAATTTTGTGCTGGATTGACTAGCAGTAACTCGTTGCTGGAATGTGAAACAGTAGTCCAAAATTAGTTAAATGTTTATAGATGGATTATTGAAATGATGAAACTATTTGGAATGTGGGGTTTTGAAACAACTAATCCAGGGCAGTGCTTATGTTTTGATAGTTTTGTAGATGCTTTCGTATCTTTGGAAGGAGTTATGACCATTGTTTCTGGTATTGTACATACTTAGTGCACAAGCTTTTAGTAAATTACCATTGTTAGACTTGCATCTTGTTAAACAAACATAGATTGAAACAGATTCCGTGCTGTAAAAACAACCGCATGCAAGCCAACTTCTTTGTGCATGTGGGTTATGTATCATTTCCCCTCAGGAATTAACAACATACCCTGAACTCCACTTTTTAATTTGATTGAAAGAGAGAACCTTGCACACAGAAGAATTAAAAACTCTCGGACTCTAATCTCTTAATCTCCATAAAATGCTTGAATGTTTAGCTTTGATAATATATGAAACAGGTCTGGTGGTCCGTAACATTTCTGATGTGCATTCCCTTTTTTGCAGCAAAAAAGAAATCAAAGCAGACATAAAACAGTGTATGACAGATGGGTTGGTGTTGGTGAGAGTTAGCCCTCAAGCATGAAGAAATTCCAAACCTCTAACTCTCCCTTCTAATATGTTAGTGGAAAGTAATTTTGGTGGTCTAATGGTTCCTTTGCTGATGTTACATAGTTTTCTTGCCAGTGGGATCACCATGCACTTTGTGGACTTCTGTATTAGGCTTTTTGGTGCTAAAGAAGAGACTATCTAGGAGTAATGTCAAAAAATGGAACTTTTTGCCTTACAACTTTTTGCACTCAGAGGCAGGTCTTCTGAAAAACATGTGGAGTCTTCCTCATGCTTGTTATTAGGAGCTGGTTGAGATTCAAAATGGGATGACTGAAATGAGAAGGTGCACATAGCGATCTCAGGTCTAACGTAGTTAAACAGCTTTACAGAAATAGTCTATGCAAGGGAGAGGAAGTTTTCTCAATCCATTTGCTTATATATATTTTTTTTTTCAAAGGGTGATAGTTCTTGGAGTCCTGCAGGATCCAAAATGGAACTTACTTCCCTCCCACCTTCTTCCAGGGTAGCAGGAGAGAACTGAGCCCTGGTTTTGGCACACACTCATAGGTGAGGTTATCTACAAACATGTTGTAACTACTCTGCTATAATTAGTCCTAGTGCAAGGCAGTTCATCTTCTGGTTTTTAAGTCTCTAGGGCTGGAAGAAAGTTTTGGTGTTGTTTTTTTTTTTTGATGGATCGAGTTTTTTCAGTAGGTGCAGTGGTTTCATCTTTCCATTGTGAATATCTCGTGCAACTACCATGTTATAAATGCAAGCAAAATATACATGTTTTAGAGGGTTTTAGCTCTCAAAATAAGTATCTGCTCTTTGTGTTGAACAACTTGTCCCTTATATATGTCCCATCTTTGGGATCTTACACTGGGATTTAAAACAATAAAAAAAAATAAAAACAATGGCTTCAGAGGAGGGATTGCCTGCCTGAAAAGACTGCTCCAGAAATACTTGCAGAACCTAATCAGAATAAGAAACAAAGAAAATACTGGCATTACATGATGTGTGGATTAGATTGGCAGGAAAGTGGACCATAGTTAACTTCACTCATGTGTACTGAAAACAAACCGAACCCCACACCTACACTGTTGGTCTTAGTCTTTAAAGTTTTGTTGGCAAAGCTCTCCCTTTTATGAGTGGGAAAACAAGTCATACCCACAGTAGACACAGTTATGCTGGCAAAAAACTCTGTGTAGTCTCTGCCAGTTGAATAAAATCCTTTGGCCTATGTATTTTATTCCATCCGAGTAAGAGCCTTGGCTACCTCTTCCCTGCCTCCCCCATCCCTTTTTCTCCAGCCCAGCAGAAACTGCATGTCCACTAGTGGGAATTGCAGAGATAACACTGCCTGGTGCAGTCCCTTTTAAGTGTTGGTAAGCCATTAGAAGAAGCTGCTGTCATCTTGGATCGTAATTTGTTTCAGTAGATAAAGAGAAAAATGCTATCAGAGGAGACAGAGAGATCACTTGGGTGCAGAAATTGCATGAGAAGAGTAATGCAAGTCCTGTCAGGAGTGCCAAAACCTCTGATGAGGTTCCTTGGGACTTGTCAGTCTTCGTGACCCGTCTTAACTTTCTCAGTGACATAGTTTTGCCTGGAGGCAGCAGCAAACCATCAAAATATAACAATATCCTGGTATGACAAGGGGAACATTTTGGGGGATCTAGGTCTCCCAAGGCTGTCACTGATTGATGCAAGCTATCACCAAGTGGAAGCCACAGTTTTGGAGTGATTTTCTAATTGTTTGTTTTCTTTTTCTAAGAAGAAAAAGTTGCATGGTTTTTGCACACCAACAACTGCTCATGGAAGATAAGAAATTGTAACAGCCAAAGCTTTAGATTTATTGCTGTGGTCAATTTCCTGTTATTTTTAATAGGATACGGCCCCTCCACTTCCAAACTAGTGAACTGTATCAAAGAGACTGTATCATGTTTCAAACCATTCTGGCTGTTGGGTCCTGAACACATGCTCACAAACAGGGTCCTGGCTTCCTATGCAACATTTGATCTGGTTTAGCTTTTTTTTTTTGTCTGTGTGTGCTTCCACGGACATGTTTCAGCTCCCTGTTTTGGGGATTTTTAGGAGCCTTTGTTTGGTTTGTTTTGAAGTCTTATGGTTTGAAAAAAAGAATTTGTGTCGAGGTTTGCTCAGTGCATACAGTGGAAAGCAAGGACTACCTGGTTGTCAGGGTGCCTCTGGCCCAGCACTTCAGCATGGGTCACTGCAAGGGTCAGAAATTAGAGAATTCTTGGCTGGCTGCTGGGAGAAAGATTCAGCCTCTGTCCAGTGCCTGAGTGGCTGGAGTAGGGGGAGGAAATCTGGCTGGTAAACTTTTAGCAGATAAAATTTGGGTTAAAAAGCAAGGTTTTAACTGAGGGAAATGAGTTTTGTGTATCACTATTTTCTCTTGGTTAATTTTATTTGGATTATTTTGGCTATTTTAATTAAAAAAACATTTTGAACATTGTAAGTAGCCAAAATACCCCAATGTTCTCATATGTGATAAAAATAAGGAAGCAGAAAATTGAGCCAGGCATTAACAAAGAACTGCAGAGAGAGTTAAAGTAGGAAGGTCAGCTGGTCTGTATTTAAAAAGGTTGTGGTAGGACTTTGAGATGGGGGTGTTACTGCCCTGCATGGGATCCAGCATAACTTGCTGGATTTATGCAATGCAATTGTAATTTGGCAAGCTAAATTTGTAACTGTAATTGTTCAGTGGTTATTTCTAGACTTTATAGTAAATTTTCAAAACTGCCTTTTAAAAAATGCTTTGTTAGTTTGTTTTTCAGGCCTTTTGTTTCTTGCTGGCCTTGGGTGGTTACTTTGTCCTCAGCCCATCTATGTAAATTTTAGTAGTATTAATGAACAATGCGGTTAATTTTAGTTATGTGTATTTTAATGTTTTTTTTTAACCAAGATAATTAACTGCAAATCTGATTAAACAGGAGGTGCACTTCTGCACAATATTTTATCGAACTTAAGGCCAGGGAGATATATCTCTTAGGATTTAACATTATCAGTGTCTCAGTTTGAATTTTTGGTGTCCATCTTTAGAGAGTCACAAGCCCTGTCATACTTCTGACATAATCATATTTCAATTATTTTTAATTTCTATGTCCTTCTGGATAATATTCTTTTGCTTTCCGTTAATGATATTGTTAACAAACAAAAACAAGCATTTAGGATCATCCCAACATCACTAATTTGATTTCTGATTAAATTTGTGGTTGGTACAATACTGTAGGGAGTTTCGACAAGTAAGAGCTGGGGAAGGAAAATAAACATAGTTTTCAAGCTCAGATGACCTGGAAAGTTTAAATACAGTTCAGCATGCCTTGAGGACTGGTAAACTTTTGTCTACTGGACAAGAAATCAGAAATGCAAGGCAAGTTTCAATTCCGAAGGTAAGATAGTGGTTGTTTTAATGGATCCTAGTTAACAGGATGTTTGAAGAATGAAAGTGTTTTATAAATTGCATAATACAGCCTGAAAGTGTATCTGAATTACAAAGCTCGTTCGTAATTGAAAATAGCTGGCTAACTCAGTTGCTAATTAGACCGTTTGTAATTCTGAGGAATCATATTCTGAGAAATAAATTTTTCTGGTAGTGGAGACTAGTGAGTTTTACTGAGCAGACTGCTGCTGCCTTTAACAGCTGCTGAAGATAAATATAAGGACCTTTTCATGTCTTGGTTTTGGTGTCAATATTCCAGCACTGACACTCCATTTGTAAGGAAAGTCTGGCCTTTTGGTCCAGAAGCCATGACATACAGGGTTTTTGTGCATTTTCTCTTTTTAGATCCTTACCTTTTCTTATTTGGACCTCTTCACACAGACCCAATGTGTGCTCTAATGAACATAAATATCTTTCCTTAAAGGTTTCTGTATGCTTGTGATATTGCCTAAAATTAAAATTAGAGAAAATAAACCAAAATTCAAGCATGAATTGTTTGTTTTTACAGTTAGAATGGGAAAAAAATTATGCTTAGCATCCAAAATATTTTATACAGCGCATCTCCAAACATTTTCTATAGCTTTGTGTCAATGGAAACTGCATTCTCCACAGAAGTTTTTGTGTTACCCATTCATTTTTTCTAATTTTTGAACTACTATTTTATTTCAGAAAACTCTTTTAGTAGTGTCCTAAGCTTCCCTGTTAAATCACTTGCTCCAACAGGTGTGTTGGGTGCTTCCAGTGTTCCAGAAAATATACATTTATATCCAGGTATTTTTTTTGAGAACTGTGATTTTTCTTTTCTCTTAGGGGAAAAAACAAAACAAATTTCAACTCCCTCTTGGATTTTTTTTTTTTTAATGTATTTCCTTTGGGATGTTCATAGTGCATTTCACATGCTGGATTTTACTGTTTTTTGGTTGCAAGAAGTATAATATATGATGAATGTATGCTTGCATGCAATAGAACTATCTAGCTCTCTACTTCAGATTATAGACAGGAAAATCTCCCTTTTCAGTTTTTGAAGACTTCTGGGCAAATTCTGTAAGCCAAAACCACAATGACTTAGGAAAAGAAGTGTATAAATTACATACAGATGTTACAGTTCCTCTTTATAGAGTCATCATAATGCCAATCTAAGTGCTTACCAACATGACATAGGGCTTGATAGTGGTTGTAAAGACTCTAAAGGCGTTACCCTTCCCAAAGCTTTTCCATTTTAGAAAAATTAGCTTATCAAATGGGCAGTAAGATGTGATGGCTTTAACTGTAGCCTGTTGATTTCAGATGCAGAGCCCACAAAAGCCTTGTTTTCCTCATGGGCACTTGCCCAACTCAGTCCTTACTACACTGCACACGTCACGTACTGTCATAGTTCCTTTCCGTATGACTTGAAATAACTATTTGTTTCTTACCATCTTTTTTTCATGCTGCTGGAGCAGGAGAACTGTTTGTCTTTCTAAAATTAGATATCCATGGATACATATAATATTTTTCTCTGTTTAAAGCTGGCAGTTTAAACTGCACATGGAAAAGAAAAGTGTTCCACTACAAGTCTGCATGCTGTATTCTTCATTTACAGGAGACTAAAATGTTACATGGAATATTTCACTCTTTGTTCTGTAGAAGGGAAACAATACTTATAGAAGCACGTTTATACTAACATCTGTAGCCAAAATCTTCCTCTGTTTTCATTCTGCAGTATTCAGGGTACCACTCTATGAAGGGAAGCTAACTATATATGGGATACTCTAAGGTACATAATTTTAATACCACTTGAGAGCTTTTATATCATTCCTATATTCTTTCTCCAGCTGAACGAAGGTGTTGAAACCTCTTCAATTGTGTGGACCATTATTTAATGTAGGTCTTCTTGCCTGAACATCTCCCTTCATTTCTCAAGATCCCAGACAGTCTTGTCATGTTTGTAGATTCTTAAGACTCTACAGGTAGTGGAAATTATGTAGTACATAATTACTTTTCTTGTCTATAAAAGTAGTGATTTTTTTTTTTCCAGAACCCCTTAAGATGCATAAAGACTGTTCTAAGGAAAAGCAAGGTGAGAAACTGGGAGGCAATTTGATGTCTATGGTTGCAGGAAGGTTTGATTCTAGAATGCAGTGTTTCACTTTGCTTACTCTTTGGAACTACTGTCATATTTGTGTACAGATGACAAAAATATATCATTCTCACTTCTGTGAGGTACTAGATGATAGCAATATGCAAATGTGAACTTATTTTTATCAAACAATATAATTGCTCTCATCTGTTGTCTGAATAATAACTCACTTAAAGGGATGAGCCTGACTCTTGAAAATTGGTAGTGAGTGGTTATGTTGGACCTCTCTACTGAAGGAGCTAAAACATAAATTAGGGCTGAGGTGGTTTCTAGATTTCTTTTTGATCAGTAGGATGAGACCCAGATTTTTGTGCTTTTTGCTTTGAACACAAGTTTGGTGAGTTAGAATTGCTTACTACTAGCTTTTTACAAAAAAAAAAAAAAAAAAAAAGATGAATTTTGATTGCAGTGGAAGAAAATGCAGCCTGAATAGGCAAAGGATTTTAGAAATTTTTTTACAAATCGGCCAACAGCTGTAAAGTTTTTTTCCTCTCCCCCTTTCCTATCTGCATTAATAAAATGTTTTCTCTGTTCTTTGCTTATCTTTGCCAATCTTTTGTCTTTTTCTCCCTACCTTCTCTCCACTTTATGCCAAAGTGATGTTTTCTCCCTCCTCTGCAAATTAAATTCTTGCTCTAATTTAAAAAAAAAATAAAAAATAAAAAGTTTGACTGTTTTTCGTAGTGTCAGGCTGAATACTTTCGTAGGTTGTGATAATGAGGTGTTGCAGTTTGAGCCTTACTAACAGGCAGAACGTTGTTTAGTCCAGTGACCTCAAGGAGGGTCCTGCAATATGAACTTGGTCTTGTGGCTCTACTAATTTATTTTTTTTAATTTCCATTGTGAAAACATGATAGTAGATTTTGTGCTGTCCTTGTCAGAAGACATATATCTGCCAGTGCATACATCCTACTACCAGTAAAGTGATTGGTTTTCTTGAATGTTTAGAGATAGTAATGAAGGGTTTTAAAATTTGTCCATCATGGGAAGGGGGTATCAGGATGCTACATCCCCAAGCTGCCTCACATTTCCTCCAGTAAAAACCGAAGATATCTGTCACTTTTAAGGGTTTAATTCACTGCACATTATTTATGACACAGCTGGATTGCTGATTTCAATAGCCATGAACAGCTAATGCTGTGTCCTGCGGGAGCAGGAGCTGGTGGGTCAGATAGGATAACACGGTTAGAAGGAGGAACAAATCCTTTCATAAGCATGGTGCTTTACACAACAAGAAACAGTCTTGGACTGTCTTTTGGATTTTTTTTTTTTTTTTTTTTTTGGTGACTGTTTGGGATCTCATCAACCTTCTTTCTGTGAGGGTTTCTTTTGGATTGTGCTTTTTCCTTTTTCTCTCTTTTACCTGTTAGCTTTTCTTCAAAACTCCTTACTCTTTCTTGATGCTATGATATTTTTCAGTATTAGTGTTCCAATTGAATGCTAGGCCTTGTGATTCTAATAGTTTCATATTATTTTTGACATAAACCATAGTATTAAGGGCCAGCTATTTTTTACTTTGACTTTATATATCAAAGCTTTGGAAAAAAGACTGAAAAAATGTAGCAGTTTGATGTTGGGGTATGTAATCAATGATTGCCAATGAAGACTGGTATTATGAAATCCCATAAGGATATGACTGTATTCCATCACATCTTCTTGATCTACGACCAAAAAGAAACGTGAAGGTATTTGAATCGTCATTAAGCACATTATGTGTTTCTTGCTTCCAGAAACTTTATAAAAATAGCCAGGTATAATAACAATAAATTCATTATTCTTACAAGGATATCCTGAATTTGACATGCCAGTATATGACTGAACTCTAGTCTTACTGAAAATTGGAGGATGTTTTGAAGACAACCCTTCAGAAGGATTCTCCTATTTATGCTATGTGAATGCCTGCGTTATATTTAGGCACTGAAAATACTTTTGGACTGAGTGTCCTGTATTCTGCAATGGGGGAGTGGCTGGGGAAGATATGAGCTGTTCTTTTTTTTTTCATGAGGATACTTAAAACTCTTTTCCAGTGATCCTGTTCCCTCTTAGAGAGTCATGGCCTGAACTCTGCTGCCTCCAGTCTCCCTCCTACAAGAGCAGGTTATGCTGAAGTGCATGACAGTGGTTTATCCTGCAACCATAGCTTTTATTTAGCTGAGAGAGAATACTTTAATTCTGTCCCAATTGAGCTGGTTACTTTCCAAACCAAAGCAAGGCAACATCACCTCTTCATGATGTCTACTGTGTAGGGGACTTGATTTCTTCTTTTTTTTTTTCCTTCTTAAGTAAACCCTGTATGAACTTGGAACTGGAGAACTGAAGGTCTTGAGTCAAATTTTGTATTTTTTTTATAGTCTATCAGTACAAAGAGGAAAGCAGAGCTGGTGCTATCTCTGAGCTGAATTGCACTTCACAGCCACAGACAA
Organism: Corapipo altera; assembly: GCF_003945725.1. NCBI lineage: Eukaryota > Metazoa > Chordata > Aves > Passeriformes > Pipridae > Corapipo > Corapipo altera. The sequence continues at coordinate 4,043,190 of NW_020884884.1, forward strand.
TAAATTGTAGGAGTTTCTCATTCCGTACTCTGCATGTTGTTTATAATAGCTTTATCTGTCACTTCATCCCTGGCATCAGTTCTGTAAATAATTACCCTGTGACCCTTTGGTCCTTAGTAACTCTTTCAAAAGCACAGCTAATCATTTTATAAAAGAGGCAGACCAGTTAATTCTTGGCAAGTTTGTCCTGGAGCTTAGTATCTGGAAATGGAAACGATGAACTTTAACAGTAATAAACAGCTTGGGTGGAACTGCTGTGAGGTGGCCACTTGGTGGGGAGTGCTTCCCTTTTCCCTTCCGGTGACGCTGTTGCCTCGTGTGTGGTAGATGTTGCTGTAAGACAGCATCATGCATCATGGTTTGGTCTGCTTTATTTTTTTCATCACATAAAACAATTTAGTATTCCATGATTACAGGAATTTGTATTATCACAGACTTGTCTTTGTGGTCAGTTGTTGAATAAGATGCACACTGGCATCACATTTTCGTCTGCAGTTTGATTTCTGTTCTACCTGTTGCCATTCTGCACTGGTTCTAGAAAGGCTGTAGTTGGGAACATGCCTCACTCCCACACTGCATCGGTACAGGTTAACTGATCTCACAGGAGTGGTGGCCACTTAACAGCACTTTAGAAGGCACGAGTGTCTTCACAACTGCCAAGGACAGATTTTAGTTTAAGGCAATCCCTACCTCCACATGGCATTGCCTACTTCTGCAATAGAGCTGGGGACTGTGAAATTTAATTTCCTCCTTCAAAGTGGATGTAAATATAATGTTTCTGGCTATCCGTCTCACAGGCTTGCTGTGCTAAATCATTTAGCTCCTTTAAGACATGAGTGCAGTCTGTAGTCCATGTCCACATTAAGCCACAGAGGAATGTGAATATCAGGCTTCAAGTTAAAGAAATGAAATGCTTCCAACTTGCTAACCAGAGACAGGATTCCAGGGAGAGCTGTGCCACATGGGTTTTCTCCACTTGTTTTTGTTGCTTGTTTCTTCTCTTACTTCCCTCTGTTGCAGTTAAGCTGAGTGTAAATGTTAGGGATACCTCATCACCTTAGAATTCAGTGAGCCTGTTTATGTGATACCAAACAAGATAACATTATCCATACTGAGAGATGGTTTAACTATTTTTTATCTTGCTCCAGCTTCTTCTGTTCTGGTGTTTAGGTTTTGTACTTAGAAGAAATAAATTTAATAATCTATATATAATATTTTTTTGTTTGCCTGCATTCAATAGAACTTCAATGGCCACTACAGTGTATCCAGTGGATCAAAGGCCTATTTGTGCCACTTGGATACAAACATACAGTAAATACACCTACCTGTGGTCGTACAGAAGATGTTTTGATTTTGTGCAATTTGTGTCTAGACCTAGATTTTTTTAATAAATTGTACAATTTAAGTTTGGAGTAACCTTACTGCTTTTCATTTGAGAACTAAAAGTCAACCTAACTCTTCTGTTTTAAAGCTAAATTGCTTGTAAAGAACAGCAGAACAAGACAATTTTAATGTTTGATGTAATGTTTTTCTCTCTCTCCATTTTAATATACCAATTCCCCATTTTAATGTACAAAGTCTATTATGTGAGCTACAGAGGGTCACAAGCTTACAAGTCACTTTTGGTCTTTGTTGCTCCAGTCATATGCTAAAATGTTAACATAAAAATGGATTAATCTGAGCAAGAAATAAAGATTATTTATTTTAAAGAACTCAGCTCATGATGAAGTAAAATTTTCTACAAAACAGTATTTCACTCTGAAGTGTTACCTTCTCTAACAGGGTTGGTTAACAAGAATTAGGCTATAATCTCATTAAAAGTTAAGAACCTCAAGTATGATTCTGAATAAAGCTATCATCATATGTAAAGGGTGAGTATTTTGTCCAGACTCATGGGGAAAGGTAGTAAAGTGATTATTGAAGCACTGTTAGGAAAGGTGAACAAAGAATGGCATGCCACAGTTTTTAGAATTTATTACAGTGTGTTTGTATATAAAGCTGCAACATGTATTTTATGCTCCAAAACTAATACAGTTTTACTCATCTTCAGTGCACAGATGTTCTCTAAAGTAGAATTAATGACAAATAATATGTTGGAGAAAATAAGCAGTCAATCTAAACAGATCTATTACAGCACTGCTACAACTAAAAAAGGAAAATTACACTTTTGTACAGTGAAAGACTGTGGGGTTATAGTTTGTACAATTTCTTCCTCTGTCAGTGTAATTAGCAACACTTATTGGAATCCTGTGGAAGTAATTTCGTGATTTTTTTTTCCCTCCAAGCTCCTTTGAAAGCTTTTGAAAAACGTACTAGTGCTGAAGGATTCATATTGATGGCTTGAGTAGTGTTTGAGGTGTGAGAGAGTTTTCCTGTTAAAAATTATTAGAAAATAAAAAGACATTGGTTGTTCATAATATTTCAGTTACTACGTGCTGTCCAACTGTGTGATACCCAGGTAATTGTTTTCAAATCTTGTTTATCAATATGATCTGCTACAGAGATGAAGGAAAAATGCAGAGGGCTGCTCACAGAGAGGGGTCCTTTTGTAGCCTAGTAATTCTGAGACACTGGTCAAAGAAGTCAGTCACTTCAAAGAAGGCTCCCCCCTAGCCCCCTCCTTTTTAGCCGTAAATCTTACTTCTAAGTATTTTGACTGTTTCAGTCTAGTGTTTAAGCCCACACAGTGGGCACTGGAAAATAATCCTTTAATACAGAAAGAAAAGTACTATTAGCTCATTTCCGGCAGCTATTCTGTATTTCAGATGAGGTGTTTTGCTGTCGAAACAAATGCAGTTATTCACAGACTGTGGCTGTGTGATTTACATCAAGGCCTATATTCAGTAAAGATAACAGATTTGCTTTCTTCATGCATGTGCCCACAATATAATCCTCCTTTGATACAACTCGAAGGAATTTTCTCAACATTTTGTAGCGTCGATGTTTTAACGCATTAAGTAGTGGAGAGGCTTTTTTCCATGCAAGTTCAAAAGTTCATGTTATGATCTTGTATGAAGTATCTACTTGTGTAACTAAATGTGCCCGGTTGTGTTTTGGGATTTACAGTGTGCATGCATTTTTAATTGTATTTTTCTTCTCTCTCTCCCCCTTATCCCTTTTTCCTCCACCCCATCACGCTTGGCTCTCATTGCTTATCTGCAGCCACTTTTCCTCCATTACATTATCCCAGTTCATTATCTAATACATGAATGGGCCTGATTGAGCCTCTCCAAGAGGGTGGACCATTGCTCCAAACTTCAGAGAAACTGAACAAAGTTTTATTCTTACTGTAAGCCTGCAGGTGTAGGTCTTGCTTCAGTTGGTGCTGGTCTTGTTACTGACATCAGTGGGAGCAGCACTGGATTTCGTTCCTGTAAGGAAAAGGACAGGTTTGCAGTTTAGAGTGGCCACCACATTGTTTACACTTGATGTGTTGCCAGTTGAGTGCTTCTTGTTCATCTTTCCCCTCTCCCCTCAATTGTACCCTCAAAATTCTCTGAATTTTACAAGGCAGACTTTTTAAGAAAACATTTTCTTTCCTGGTGATCCAAGGAATCCACATATGTTGAGACCTCCTAATGTTAAACAGATACCTTTTTGACTTTTTCAAGAGTTAGAGGTAGTATGCTATGTTTTGGAAATCTCTAGTTATGATCCAAATGTTCCCAGTTTCTGTTTATTTGAAAGACTTTATATATATATATATATATATATATATATATTAAAGGAAGTGAAGAAGAATGGAGTGTAAATAAGCATGACCACTGTTTGAGTAGAAATTATAAAAACTCAGTTGTATAAGCTGTATTAAAATCAGAAGAAAGGCAGGAGCAGAAATATCACACCTTTATTAAGTGTACAGGACCATATTTTGCTTCTGTAACACACCTTCCTGGCAGGGTCTCAGCTGAGAGCAGAATTTTGTGAATCCAGATACAAAGCTTCCAGTCTTCATCTGACACCAAAGCCATGTAATGAGTTCCAGGCAGATCTTTCAATCTTACAGGCATTGTGGCTATTTGCTTCCTAATCTCCAAGTGCTCTCTTGTCATTGTTCCATTGCAGAATCCCAGTACAGAAGTGAAACTGCACCCAGCTCTTGAGAATAGATACTTTTTTCGTTAAAGCGGGATAGGTGATGTTTGAACTTCTGTGTCTTTTTAACCAACTTTTTATTGCGTTATTTAAAATTACACATCAATGGGCATCAGTTTGTACTAGTGGATGTTTAGCTAGTGTAAATGCTCTGGGGTATATAATTTTACTTTCTATCTGATACTTGCTTCTGTAGGAGCAATTGATCCTGCTGTTCATGTTATCTTGTGTTTAGAACTTTTTAGTTTGACTCACATCTTTGTAACATGAGAGAATAATGAAATATGCTGTAAGTTTTTTCTGTGGTTTTTATGAAGCATATAATTCACTGTTTTTACAATGTTTTTGCATGCCTATCAATCACATTTAGCAAGAAATGCAACCCCTTAAAATCACTGTAGCTCCATCAAGTTTGGAGTTGAAAACCTTTCAGAAAGGTCACTAACTGGAAGGAAAAGTAAATGGCACTGATACTATGTTGCTACAGGTTGTAGCCAGTAGGCATAAAATAGGGACAAAAAGTAAAGAATCCTGTCAAATCTTCTCACAGATTTTTAAGTCACTTGAATATAATGGATTTTAAATAGTTGTCCCTTACAACAATGGTTAGGTTTTCCTGATCTTTGATTGCTAGGAAATGTTTAGTGAAAATGTAGGCTGCAGGACCTCATGCCTTCTCTGAAGGGTGGCACTTGGAGATGAAGTGTAGTACCAGGTTTAAAAGAAAGATGTGCCAAAATACCAGAATGCTGGTCTCACTTCTCTTCTGAATGGTTTGTCCCATATAGGAAACAATGCATCCAGATGTTGCAATATTAACTCCTCTTATGGACATTCAATTACAGAATGCTTTTTATTTTTTTTGGGGGGGAGGGGAGGAGAAGAGGGGAGGGAAAACAACCCCCCCCCCCCCCCCCGAAAAAAATTTGTGCAGTTTGAATCAACTGTCTATTTCAGGGAAAGCAACTTGTATTCTGAAGTAGCTTTGCCATAGAGGAATAATGGGAGTGTGTTCTGGGGAGTTGATTTGCCTGCTGAGACCAGGACCCTTCCCGGGGCTATGATTTCACAAGGTGCTCAACTGACCTGACCAACTGCTGTCAAGGCAGAATTGCTCTTATTCTTTCTTCTCTGAGCTGTGTGGTTCCTCTCTTCCCTGTGCTGAGTGAGCTACTCGTTCTGGGCCCCACTGTGAGCTATTTAAACTCACTAACCAAGCTGAAAAGGATCATATTCTTTTATTAAGTCAGGAAGGTGAAGTACCGAAGCCAAGAGGAGGTCCCAGCAGATTTCCAGAGCTGACATAAGCTGTAGCAATGTGCTCTGGAATTAAAGGAGGGGGAAGAGAGCAGGACCTCCCTTCCATTCCCAGCATTAGGTAGCTCTTAAATGAGATTGGCTCAGGTACAAAACTGCATCCTGGGACAGGTGCCATCTAGGCACTCTTGGCTGTGTCTTATTTGAGGTCTTGGAATACCATAGCCAAGGTGTGAGAGGATTGTAAATGGTTAACTGCTGTACCCTGCAGACCTAAACCCTGTCATGGCAGGGAGGTGGAGCTACTGCAGACACCTGGCATAAACAGGCAGCATTTCCTGTTTGGGAAGGAAAAGTACCAGAGTCTGGCATTTTGATTTTTTTTTTTTTTTCTTTTTGCAACTTTGGAACACAAAGTTCTACAAAGTGAGTTGTAACTCCAGCGTCATTACTGATATTATGTGCATTAAAACTGATCACAATGGCAATGCAAGCATCATGTAGATATGTTACTTTATGCAAATGCTACTCCTAACTTTAATGCTTAGACTATCTCAAAAAGAGTCCTTCATCAGTTGTTGCCTTAGAAAGACCTGTTGAATTGCTGAGGATATTCTGGAGCAATGAGTAAGGAAGTAAGAAATAAGGTGCTAATTTGCAGTTTGGGAAGTCCACATCTTTTCTGTGATAAAACTGTGTTGGACACACTAGCTGAGACCTATAAAAGTACTTGGTACTTGTGGACTTTGACACAGAAAAGTACCTAGGTGCTGCCTGATAGACTGGTATGCACAAAACTGCATAGTTCTGTGGATGCCCAAGAAAGGTGTTTTTACATAAAAAGTGTGGTGCTTTAGCAGGAGACATGAGGAGGGAATAACAACAGGTGCACATACAAAGCTCTATGTGCTTCAGAGTCAGTGACTATGTACTCTCATGGGTATAGCAACAAAGGAGAGGAAAGGGTAGAATTCTAACTGGTCCCAGTTGAAGTTGTTGTTTTGATTTTATTTAAACCTCTCTAGACATTTTATTTCGACTACTGAAAGCAGAATCTGACCCAAGTTGGATACAGTGAAAACACATGACATTTTAGATAAAAAAAGATCTTTTACAGCAAAGATGGATCGACTGCAGAATGGAAGTTTTCCTAGAAATGGAAGGCTGTGATTGAATTGGCAAAGTAGAAATGCTAACTGAGATGGTTTTTTGATCCTTGGCCACTGCATATTGTTTTCTGATGACTCACAGTAGTAGTAACAGTAGCAATTGTCTTCTGAGTTCAGTGTCCTAGAGAAGCCATGGCATCTATTCATGCACACAGGTATGGGATCTCTAGATGCTTAGAGACTGTGCAGGGTATTATAATGGTTATAAAAATGAAATAAAATCATAATTTGACTCCTTTTCCAGAATGCAGAGGTGGGAATGTTAAGTTTTGCTGCTATTTGTGTTAGGGGAATATTGAAATTCCCTCCCACCCCTACAAGAATTTTTAAGGATTTAAAAGCTTGAGGATGAGGTCCATGTCTTGCCAGGGACTGTATAAACAAGTAGTTGAAGTCAGTGGCCTTGCAGTAGAAGACTTATATTATGTAATGGTTAAAACCCCCTTTCATCTGTCCAGAGATAAATTTGACTCCTGAGAGTTAATCAGGCTTTATTGGAATTCCACCCATAACTGAGTGGGATACAAAACTGGGTGGGATACAGACACTTTGTTGGGCCCAGAAATACTCCTTGCCATGCTCTACCTGCATGAAACTCTCCCATGACAGCAATCAAAGGAGAGAAAGCTGGGTTCACAGAGAGATTTCCTCCTCTAGACAGAACTCAACTAGATGGAGGTTGCTTACATCAGAAGTCTTGTCTCCCATACACTGTTATTTTTATTCTTCCCTAAAACTGTAGGCCAGTGCACCCCTTGCAGCCTACATCAAATGCTGTGGTCTCACACCCAGCCCAGGGTTACATACTTCTGTTAGGTGTGCTGCTGCTCCTGCAGTGCTAGGAATGCTGGAGGGGTGCCATGTGCTGTTGGTAAATACAGGCTGCAGTTTGACAGTAATTGCTTTCTTCCTGGAGTTTCAGAAATTATGTACAAAAGCAAATGAAGTGAGAGGAAAGCATTTTGCTTTATGTGCATTTCATATCAGATGCTATTTTTATTTATTTATTTATTTATTTATTTATGCTTCTTTCAATGTAGTACAGTCTGTACCTGTTGTTTGTAATAGAGGAGCAAGTCACGTACTTGGAAATGTCCTGGGAGTTATTTTCGCCTCAATTATTTATAAGCCTTTCTTCTCTTCTGACCTTCAAATAAATTTAAAGAAGCAGGAGAATGCCCAGTGACTGGAGCAGTGCCCTTTACCTCACAAAGAAGTTTCTGCTGTATGGCCTCTTCCTCATAAAACACCTAGTGGCTTCCCTTGCTCCCTTCAGTCTCTCTTGTTTTAAAACTACTAACAAACAAAAATCTGGCCAGCCCCAGCTGACTTTAGAAGAGCTAAGGAAGAATTTTGTGTATTTCTGGCTTCTTTTGGGTTTAGGTTTGGAAAATGTCTAAAATATTCATTCATTTTCTTTTCATGTACTGGTGGTTTGACCTGATTTCACTGTAAGGTCTCATTAAAAAAAAAAAAGTTTTGGAAAAGCACAAATTTTTATCTGCATCAGGTAATTTAGATCCATAGAGAAAGTTTATATTCTGTGCAGAAACTAACAAAGTTTCTTAAAAATCAGAAGTAATTCTGTGTTGCATATCACAGTGTGAATCTGACCTAGTTCTTCATACAGGACTGGCCAGTGAAGGAGGCGGGTTGCTCATAGTAGGTTAGCACTAACAGATTAGCCTTTTCCTCCCTAAACAATTACAGCTGTGTCATCTGCAGCCTGAAGGTGTTTGATACCCAGCACTGTGCTTGGGAGATATTCTTGGTTGTACGAGGTGTGCATTTTTTTCCTGCCTCTGGATATGGGAAGAACAGTATTCTGATGTTGAACAATGAAGGAGTTGTACTTTCTGAAACCCCTTCTTTACATGGAAGGATTTTTTGCAAGACTGATCAATGATTCCTCCTCTCCCACCTCGCAAGATGCAGTAGTGTTATGGGAAATGAAACACCATTGGAGGGATCCATACCTCCGTGTCTGCTGCCTTTACACAGACAATATGCTGGTAAGGCTTTCAAGCAAAGTAGAGAATGAGGTAGCTAAGAGTGTCCTGAGCTGAGACATATATGGTTTACATCAGGCCCATCTTTAAGCTGGTTTTTAGTGAAAGATGTTAGGAGAACTTATATTGTGCTTGGCATGAGATCATGGATTAACGATTTGGTTTTATTCTGTGTCAAATTTTTTTCATTCTTTATTCTATTTTGCCACCTTTGGTCTTCTCTATTCTACAGCCATTGACTTTATCCATATGGCTTTTTAAAGTAAATAACATTTTTTGGTACAATTCCAATATCTATGATAGCAAAGGGGCTGGCTCGTTGTTCGTTGTCTCCTTGGTCTCCCGAAACAGAGGAATATTAAACTTTACCAAGGATCCACTAAGATATTGTATCTCTTTGTCTTCATACTGATGAAACTGCATTTAGGATAGATGATTTCTCAAAAAGCTGTTTTGATTTTTACATTTTGTACACAATGTTTGTCATCAAACTGTTCCAGGAGAGATATTTTGCAAAATGGAGCCTTCATCTCAGATGGGCATGCACTGGAAGGAGTTAAAGATTTAAAATATAGTCAGAGTGTAGAGCTGGCCTGGTCCCACACCTGTGAACGATGTTGCCTTTTCTGGCTCTCAGTGCACCTGCGTACCTCAATGGCCCTGACCAGCCTCATCTGGGGCTTCCACCCCACCCTCTGCCCACAGGTCTGGGACGACCATTTCAGATCAGCCTCTTCCTAAGTTGTGTGGCAGATCATCCTCCAGCTTTGTCTCCTCATGCTGGAGCCCCCTGGACCTGGTTCAATGCAGGCCGTGCCTGGGGCTACCGATGGACCCGTTTGCAGCACCCAGCTCTGCTTGTCAGCTCATCCCCTATAAGGCTGTGCTGTGATGGGTGAGGACACTGTCCTGGCAGGGTCACCCTTGGCTCCAGCTCACCCCCCCTTGCATGGCTGCCCTGTTCCTGCTGTTCCTTGACTGTACCTCTACTTTTGTACAACACTGGCATCAGCACATGCCTGTCTAAGCATTGCAAAAGTCTGTCTGTCAGACCACTACTTTTCATGACACTGAGAGTGTTAGTGCCATGTGTTTGTTTTTCAGAGGGACCCTATTTCAACTTTTGATTTGAGGTTTCACTTTTGAATTGATATTCATTTCAGATAATAGTGATGGCTTGCTTATAGATGGTTAAATGGGCAGATAACTTGTATGTGCTTCTTCAAAGCATTTTTTTCTTTTTTTCTTTTTTTGTAGCTGTTTTCTGAGAAATGGTTGAGGGACTTAAGCTTTCTTGTGTATTTTATATACCTGCAAAGTATGTACTTAAAAAAAAAGGAATTTCCACTTAGCACAGTGTTTAAATTCCAAAGCTTAAGCTCTAGCTAAGAACTTTGTTTAATTCAGCACACTTCTTAGAATGAACTTAATTCGCAAAGAGCAACTGATACTCAAAGTTGAAGGATGGCAGTGGGAGGTAAAGAAAGAATCCAAAATAATGAAAACATTGAACAAAAAGAAAAAAAAAACCAACAAAAATAAACAAAATTTTTAAAGAACCCAGTCTAATTTCTCTTCAGAAAAATGAATCCTTAATAGAAAATGACAATTTGAAACTTGTCACGTCTACCTTTTTCACAGTTGAAACACTGTTAATAGAAATCCTTTGTTAAAATTAGGACAGGTTCATGGTTGTCTGATAAGCTTTTTTATAGGCTTGCCTTAGTTTCACTGGTTTTGTTTTGTTTAAAGTGGAAGTGTGAGTCTGACAAAAGGAGCGTTGTGAATACCTACCCAGTTGAGTTAACTTGGTTAGGGACACTGCTCCTCTTTGGCAACCTTTAAATTGGGAAAGGAGATTCTCTAATGGAATCTTTCATTTGGAAGACCAAAACACTTCTGTCTTTCAACAACATCATCTTTTTTTTGATCATCTACAAAATAACTATGAGTAAAAATGAAGGTTTCTGATGCCTTTAAGATGATACAAACGTTAAAGAACCTTGTTTACGTTAGGAGTCTGTGACCAGAGCCTTTGATATCTTATGTAGTAATCTTACAAGAAAACCTAATGAAAAGTTGGTCAGACATCTAGAATGTGTATAAAATGAAAACTTAGACACCTACATTGAATTGAGAATTAATAGTTGTCACAGGCTGGGCCAATCTGAGCTGGTTTAAGTGTTCCTACTCTTGCCATTCCAATTCATACTTTAACTAGAAACTAATTTGTGACATTTTTTGTGAGAGAGATGTCATTGGGCGTTCACATACGTTTAAGTGAAATGAAACAATAACCCCATCTATATTACACAAAGTGTGTCCATTAACCCATCTGTACATCTGCAGTTTTAGGAAATGGTGGTGGCTGATCGCCCTCAGCAGCATTAACGGAAAACTCATGTTACTTCTCTGCCTTTGAAAAGTGGGGAAAATACTGGCCTTGTTTCCCTAAGGGTATGATACAATTTAGAGCAACATATTTGCAATCCATATCAACATTTCTGTTATACGGGAATTGGTGAGTTTGCACACGTGCCTTCTGGGGTAGCTTGTCTGGCAATAGCTGTAGTGTTCGATGTGCCTGGACAGCAAGGCCAGTCACTTGGGTTTTTTTAACTATCATTGGTTTAATCTTTAGGCTACTACTAACTGTAACTACAATTACTGTAAAGAAAATGGCTTATGCTCTGCAAGGATATGTGTGCAACTTACAGTAATGAAAGATAAGGGGTTTTTTTGAACTGAATTTGCCAGCTAAAACTCTCCATATGTCCAACTTAAAATAGTCTGCAAAGCCAGAGCCTGAAAAAAAATTCTATTCCTGATAAGATGTAGTCCTCCACACCCTTCCCTCTCTGTAATTTCCTTCCATTCTTCCCACTTTACAAATCCATGCTGTAGTTTCAGATAGGTTGGTCAGCATGGTGATTGGCAAGTAGTTGGCAGGGGTTAAAGCTGTAACCTGGCCTGCATGTTTTAGTAGATAGGTCTGAAGCCATTCTCCTGAGCCACGTTGAACAAGCTGGTGAATGTTTGTTTCAATTCCTTTTCTGTGAGTCATGACTAACACATCCCTGCCTCATCAGATTGTTGTGAGGATGTATTTATGTGTCTTTGATGGCTTCTGATGTTACAGCAATGCAAGGTATAACAGCTATCTCATGCAATTGTTAGAAAATAATACATTATGTCTGTACCCATGAAAGTTAAAAATGGGAGATTAAACCACAGCTGCTAATTTGATAGGTTTGTTTGCACTTCAGTCAAGTAGCATGTGCCCCTTCTCAAAGTCTCTAGGCTTTTCTCTGGTGGATCTAGTAGACTACCAGGGTAGTCATACACCTTACCAGCAGAAAAGTTTTGTCGTTTTCTCTTTGTTTGTTTGGGGTTTTTTTCCGTTTTGCTTGTGTTGCTTTAACCCCCTAATAAATGCCAAGTTATAGAGACTTTGGAAAATACATTTTATGAAATATGTGATAATTATTTTTCTAGTCTAATGATAACCTCTGTAGTCAAATGGGCAGCTTTTAAAAATCTCCATAACAACGGCATTCAGTAAAAAGTGAAAACAACTGATCTGTGCAGTTCCGTGCCAAAGGATACATGTGGGCAATGTACTATCTCTTTGAAATGTCATCTTCAGCTAAATGATGCATACTCTGCTGGCAATGCCTTCCCTTGCTTCTCTTAAGTAGCAAGGAAATGGAATCTAGTTTTTCATTTGCAGTACTATTTAAGAGAAATGGACTTTTAAATGCCAGTATTTAGTGTTCCTCCATTTCTTTCTCCAGAATGGTTGTATAAAACCAGGAAGGCTTGGTAGCAAGTAATTTCCTTTTTATTTCATTCTTCTCAGCACATGGAAAGCTGGTTGTGTCAGTGCAAATGCTTTCTTTTAGTTTAGCTTGAACCTACTCTTAACTAAACTTTTTGCTTTGTTTTGTTTTAAAAGAAGTGGATCTCACTTTGTTATTATTAATGTATCTCTAGTTCTTCTGTCTAGTTGGTGTTTTGGCTCGACAGTTGCATACGTCCCTGACAAATTCTAGGAGTATTAGTTAGAAACAATATCTAGAATATGTGTTGTCTTGCTCCCACTCCGTGTTATCCTGGTCTCTGACAGCTGTGTTCCTGCAGTTACTCATTCCAACTGAAAGTATGAAATGTAGAATTGCTTTGGAGCTGGAAGTGAGCAAAATGCCAGGGATTGCCTCTGAGGAGGCTTCTCTGAAATGGCTGAGATGCTTCTTGCTTTTCATATGCATATTTTAGGTTTGATTTTTTCAGAGGTGCTGAGTGCCTGCATTTCCTGCTGACTGATGACATCCTTTCTTCTTTCAAAATCACACCTCTTTTCAATGCCTCTGTTCCTTAGCTTTTTTAACTGTTTTTCAAAGCTGGCCCGAGGGCACCAAAACTTGAAGATTATGTTATAGACCCCTGTGGTGGGGGTAATAGTGGGAGAGTTAGCACCTCTGGATGCGTGCCCTATAGTTACTGTTTGTACTGAGTTTCTCAAAGAACAGCTTTGTAATTAAATCTGTGCTTTAAATTCAGCGCCAAAATAGTATTTTGAAAGGTTTGTTGAATAAGATGTTCATTTGGGAGATGTAGTAAGTGCCTGGCAATCCCGTGTGTGGAGGTGTTTATTTTATGGTTTTAAAAGTGACTCTAAAGCTTTTTCTCTTCCCCACTGAACTTTAGGAACACCTTATTTCACACTTAAGTCTACTTATTTGTACGTATTTTGCAGGAATCCCTTGAAGCTCGCCCTGGGAATGGACAGCTATCTCCATTTCTGGAGGAGAGTGGTACCAGTTGAAGAAGCCTCTGAGGCAAGTCGACAAGTGTGCTGATAACTCTCAGAAGAGTACAGGGAAGGGGTGACCTTCCAGGCCAACAGCCATGCCTTTCGGGCTGAAACTGCGACGACGGACCAGATGCTACAACGTCTTGAGCAAGAACTGCTTTGTGACAAGGATCCGTCTGCTGGACAGCAATGTGATTGAGTGCACCCTCTCCGTGGAGAGCACTGGGCAGGAGTGCTTGGAAGCTGTTGCTCAGAGGCTGGAATTACGTGAGGTAAGAGTAACCCAGGAAAGACCATCTGTCACTGTATAATTTGACACATTTTTAGCTCAGGCAGTCTGTTCATTTGAATCGTGTTATTCTCAGAGCTGGCCAGATATGATCAGCAGCTGGAGCTTGGACAAACATAGTCTGATTGCATGAAAACTGAAGGCAGAATGGCACTCAAGGTTTTGGGCTGTTGCTCATCCATCATGGCTTTGAGAGCTCTTTGTAATACGAACATGAGGTTTCTTTTCTTAGAAAGCCATGGGTGTTACTTTCTGAACTGGGATGCCAAAGGACAAGTTACACTAACCTTTTCTGAATGTAAGCCTGGTTTCACCAGCACTTATGGCTGAATTATGCCATTGGGAAGGAGACTCCCCTAGCTTTAAATATCCACCTTCATATAAATATATTCTTGTTACTATAAAACTGAAATAGGCAACAGTTATGTGCAACTGGTAACAGTTCGAGGATGGTGGTTTTTTCTTCCCTTTTGTTTAATTGAAATATTTTACATCTGAAACTCTGAAAGGCTTCTTTTACATTCCCAGTGCTTCTGGAAAGGCTGAAGAAACCAGTCCTACCTTAATAAAGATTGAAATCCTTATTTATCTACTTCTTGCTGTAGAGTTTAGTGTTCATTTTAAGTGTTGAATCCTTTTTAGAGGTAGCTTTCCAACATGCATGGGACAAATGAACTGACTGGCTTTTCTTACCTTCTGTGGATTCCTTGCATGTATCCTACATGCTTCTTGACTTTTTCGAATCACAGGTTGAAAACCACTGCCTGGAATTTGCTGCATTGTCATCTGACTGTCCTGGCTGATACTTTCTGTGAGCACAACTGGTGGTGGTGTTTTACAGCCCCTTGCAGTGTCTTATGCAGTTGGTCCATCGACCTTTGTAGTAGTGGCAAATGGAAAGTAGCATGCAAATAATTATCACAGGTGAGAACTAAACAAAAATTCCTTTCATACATTCATAATGATAAAGAATGAGAGAAGAATCTCACTCTGTTATGTGCAGAATAGACTGGAGAATGTGCAGGGAGGAACAGAGCAGAGAGAATATTGTTAGTGATTTTACATACTTAGTTGAAAATTAAACTTGGTTTTTTAATATGGATTTTAGTAGAATCATCTCCCCCCTTTACTTCTAGAGATGAAGATTTCTCAGTAATTTGGTTTTTTCCCTTCTTTTTTCTTTCTGTTGGTGATGCTTTAGGGTATCCTTAGAAAGAAGTTGTGTCCTTCCCTTTCCTTCCAATGCAGAAAGCAGTGAAGTGAATGAAGTGATTCTTTTCATATTCCTTGTGGGCTTATCTAGTTGGTGTAGCAGGAGTCTGAGGCTTAATGATTCTATCTGGAGGTCCACCTGCATTTGCAAACAATAACTCTGTCAGTGGGTTAGTGTTCTTTTCCACAAAGCATTTTGTGATTTCAGAATGTTTTGTTCCACTTTGTTCCAAAGCCTGAAGTTTCAAAATTTTCCAGAGAAAAGAGACTGGACAGTAGAGTAGCAAAGGAAGCTGTTTTGGTCAGTCTTCAGTTTCAAGGGGGTTTTCTATTGCTTTGGGTTTTTTTCATTTTCAAAATTATTTCTGTCATGCAAAAAGAAATATGTCAGCACAAAAAGTTTGTTTCAAGATAAAAAAATATTTTAACAACACAGAAGAGAATGCTTTGATGTTGTTGGAACGCTTTCCCCTTCTTTCATCACCTTCCCTGCTTTTTTTTTCTAAACAAAGTTTTGGCAACATTGAACTAGTTTTGTAAAGTTCAGATTTCAACAATACAGCACTTTTTGACAGAAGTGGGTTTTTTTGGGTTTTTTTTCCTGTTTGTTTGTTTGTTTGTTTGGGTTTTTTTAGGAGAGAATTATTGACTTCTTTCAACTCTGAGAGGGTCTCCTTGTATCTTCTTCTGCTCCTTGCATGAGGAATAGTTGGAGCTAGCAACCTTGGAGGTGCTGGATGCTGTCCTTTCTCTGACCCAAAATTCAATTCTTCTTCTACACCTCTGGTCTTCCTGCCATGGTTTGTAAGGAAACAAGGCTGATGAAGTAATTTGATGACTGTCTCCTTCCCTCCCTAGGCTCATCATAGCTTTTGAACTTGCTGTCCAGTCAAATTCTACAGAAGGTTCAAAAATACTGTGACAAACTTCAAATTTCTACAAAATTTGTGCAACTGCATAGCTAAGTAGAGAAATCCATTAAGTGTACTGAGGCAAAAGTTCTTGCAAGCATCCATATTGGAGAAAAACTTTTTAAATTCCCTAAGTGCAGCAAAAATTTCAGCTGGAATATGCCTTTTTGTAGAAATCAGCAAACTGTGATGTACAACTAAGGATAAGCCAAGCTTCATTACATCCCATGCTAATGAAATAATACTAAAATACCATTATCTCTTCAATGCAGTCTCAGCTAATACTTCGATTTGGTCTTCTGTTTAAATAAATCACAGGTATACTACAACTTCTGCCTTTGTGTTAGGAATACATCCTTGTCTCACTCAAGCCAATTTCTTAGAAATAAATAAAAAAAATTGTCCAAACCCTTCCTGCTAAAAGGCAAAACTGTTTGAGATATGCATTGTTGTGAAGGACTGTCGATCATACCACACATGACTGAAAAACAGTCTAATGGATTATGCATATTTCTATTTGATCTTTGGGGAATGCAACTCCCTGCCTGACTGAGTCAGGGTTCAGGAATAGGTCAGTAGAAAGTGGAGCCATGTAACTACTGTAAAATCTGTTTTTATCCTTTTCAGCAAGGCTCTTGACAAAGCATCAGGTCTTCTAGTTGGACAGTTACCACTTCCAATAAAATGAGCTCTTGTGCCAACATTATGTAGAAAGTAAAGATGAGAAGAGGGGAGGAAGGGAAAGGATGGAAAGACAAGGTCAGAAATGTCATTTTATAATCTTGTATGTATGTGCACAGATTATAAAAGGGATTTTTTTCCAATATAATTGCATTTTTCCTTTCATGATGAGCTCAGCATTGCAGGCAGATGCTGACCACTGTGCAGGGATGCCCCTTTTCTGGGATTCTGACCTTTATTTTCTTGTGCCCTAGAAGGTGCCCTTTTCTTGTAGGGCATGACTGAAAACCTGAGTTTGGCAGCTGGGTTGCCTCAAAGTTTGACTTGGTTTGACTTGTTTTGCCAACAAAACTGGGATGGGGCTCAGGTCAGGCAGTGCTTGGACAAAAGGCCTTCTATGAATAAATTGACTGCTGTAAATGGTACCTTCCCCTCTGTGCAAGTGCCTTGGGATAGCAGGGCTTAATGCTTTTTGCCCGGAGGAGATGGAACTCTGTCTCTTTCTCAAGGATAAATATTTAGCTGGCCACTTAACCAGATGCTTTAATAAACACCAGGCAGTCTTGATGAATTTTTTTGAATGACATTTGCTGGTTTAGTAATTATCTATCATCTCTGGTTGTTGACAATTCTACTCGTTTTGCCCAGTATAAAGGTGGGGTAGTTCTGGACTTGGGAATATAGCTAAGTCCAAGTTCAAAATGAATATGTTGTCTCTTGACTGGCAGCTATAATATAATTTATTTTATGACTTCTCAGCACAGTTTTTTTTGTGTATCCAGTTTTCTGACTCGCTGTATTTCCAGGATCACCTTTTCACATAGTGTCGTTGGAGTTTAGAATTGCTCTGGTTCTTGTCTGCTGCTTTAAAAGAGGACCACAGCTCCTAGAAGAGTGTAAACCAGCTTCCCTGTACTATGTATGAGGTAATACGTGGTAGGTGAGACAAATTTTAAAACCTTGAGAGCGGTCTGTGTTACTTCAGAGCCTGCCAGCTGTAGGTATAGATATTTATTCCATGAAAAGTGGAGTGAAGTCAGTGATTCCCTTTTTTACAGATGGACAAACAGACTAGCTTTTGGAATCAACCCAGTTTTAAATCAGCCACCTATAAACATCCCATTTTTATACCCCCTCCACTAATTTGTGACGTGTCTGTACAACAAAAATGCTTTGTGGACTGAAGAGCATGGCAACAGATGACTCACACTCTGTGAGGCCTTCTGGACAGCCATATGCCTGGTCCTAGCATATTGAACTTGATGGTCCAGCTGTTTCCAGTCCCACAATCCTCCATTCCTGTTTGGGGATTATTAATGTGCCTACCAGAGGGAGTATCTTTAGGCATTCAAAGTAGTGGCTGCAAAAGTCCCTCTTCACCATGTGTTCTTAAAAAATACTAATGTTTTCAAGAAGTTAAGTTCCTGTGACAGGGAGCTGTTGTTCAGATAACTGTGTGGGTTGTCTCTCCAAAGTGGATGCATTTGTGACTTTAGCTGTGCTCTGCATTCAGTTCCTGTGCTTAATCTGCAATTGCTTGATCTTCTCCAGGCTGCTTTCCAGGCAAACAGTTGTCTTTAAACTGTGCAAAATACATGCTGCCATGTTTGGTCCGTGATCTCTTCTGTACTCTAGAAGCTTCAACACTGCATTTCATTTACTTCTTGTTCCTTGGAATTGATTCAGGATTCTGGATTTGGTACTTGAGGAGTGTTTTTACTGTAGCAAATCTAAACTTCTGTTGTCCTCCAGCCCCCACTCAAAGGGGAGGGACTGTGCTCATTCGATCTGTTTAATTGCAATACCCTTGAATAACTCTTAGACTGCAGAGTCCAAACCTTCTTAGTTGCCAGATCTTTTACAAGTACTTGGCACTGCAAATTTGGGTCCTAGGTGATGTGGATGTTTACTTTTTAAAGCAATACGGAAGCTCTGTTTTCCCAGCTCTGCACTGTTTCTTGCTGAGGGTGAGCTGCCGTACAGTGATTTGCCAGTATTTCTGTGTTAAAGGGTTTCCCTTATGAGATGGTAAAATCACTGCTTTTTTCTGTCTTCACATTAATCCCTTTTGTTTGATGCCTCCACTGTTCCTCCCACTTTCGTTTTAATCTAATTACTATCACGGTGAGCTTGTCAGAAAAAACTTTTTATCCACTGATGATTACAAAGGGAGAGTAGACATGTATGAGTGAACTGGTTAGTTTTGTTTTAAGCTAATCCTATGAAAGATGCTGACTTCTTGATTTATTTGTGTCCTGGTAGATAGATTGATTTATTGAAGATACCTTTAATTTCTAGAAGGAAATACTACAAAGAAACAAGTTTGCTTCACTGTACCAGATTGAGCAGTGCTCAAGCTGTTTGTCAGGCTTAATTGAGGAATCAGATTGAATTAGTTATCACCTTAGTTAAATGCTAGTCTGGACGTTCTCCAAAGTGAAAAATACGTATGTAATGAGATCCTAAAGTAAATACACCTGTGCTGCCATTCAGAGATTTGCATGATTGTCTCTTGCATGCCTTCAGCTATAAAGTGATTGAAGCAATGTTTCCCCTGCTGTTTTGTTGTCATTTGTAAGCGTTTAAAATTTTTGGTATTGCATTAGTTGTCCTAATGTTGTGTGCTAAGTCATGGTGCATGTGATGGTTTTTATAGAAGCTTCCTTAACAAAGTGAAACAGGTTGTTGATGGTGGATTTTGCAAAGTCTAACATCTGCAATTTGCCTGCTACTTTTGAAGACTTTTTATTTACAAGTGTGAACATTTGGGAAGTCCAGTCAGTGAAATATTTATAGTTGATTTATATAGGCCAAATGTTTTGAATGTATTAAAAATAATTTCAAATGAAAACTTCATGAAACAGCAAATAAGGAATTTTTGTCTCAAGAATCTTTATTTAAAATGTGGTGCTGTGTTTAAAGGATTGCGACCGCCTCTGGTAGGATTGTTGTGCAGGTAAATTAAGCTATAACAATAAAATGTTCTATTTGTTTTAGGATTAATCTGATCTAATGGAAACTACTTGAAAGTTTTCATTGAATAGGGAGTCAGTTGGATTAAACACCAAGAAAAAAGTTTATTGAAATAAAATGAGAAATATACAGAAATAGTAGTGATCCCACTTTCAGACCCTAAATCCGCTTGGTGTCCCCAAAATTCCCTCTCACAGTTTGCTTCATTGATTCCGGTGTTAGCATGAAGTGATGTTTTATATTGAAGATGCTGCTGGAAATCTCCAGATGATCTCAGATGAAAAACTGAAGAAAAAGGTGTTGATGCAAACTTTACAGATAGGTTTACAGACATATTTCCAAGCATGGGAAATATCCATGATGGATTAATTTCTTTGCTAAATATGAACCAATTTTTTCACTTTTTATTCAGATCTGTAGTCATAGTACTTGATTTTTTAAGGGCTTTTCAATAAAATCTCTTGTGATGGATTGCTTCTGCTGCTTATTACCAATTTATAGTATTTGAAGCTCTAGTTCCAGTGAACACTGTTCCAGTGAACCTTCAACTGTGCAATAGATAATTACCCTTCACCAGCAGCAGTCCCATGGAGCTTATAGAGTAGGTACTGTAGCCATTGAGATTTACACTGGATAGGAAACAGGTGAGGTTTTTCTGGTATTTATGTAGGGCCTAGAGCAAACAACTTGTGTGATATGCACATTTTAAGTGTATATTTGTCCATCATAAAATCTTGTGAGTGTATTAAAAAAAAGGGAGCAAACATGTTCTGCGTTGGGTAAATGGTTCTGGTATTGGTAGATATATTTTGACTTATGCATGTGGGTTTGCATTCTTTTCTTTTTATAGTTGGAAGAGTCTTTGTCCTTTCTGTGCAGTGGGCCTCATCCAAAGTCACATGAAGCCTTTGTGCTTTAATTCAGACTTAGTGTTTGCTGTCTGTTTGCAAGGCACTGGTGTCTTTTAAGAAAACAAAGACTCAGACACTTTCTGTAAATCATTTATGTCACCTGTGCCTTAATGTCAGGTAGAGCTCTTCAATGTGCATTGGAAAAGATTGTCTTCTAAATTGTCCTACAAAAAAGGGCAGTAAGAAAGAAATTACTCTGGTTTTGCATATGTAAAAAGGTACGCAATGCCATCTGTTCTTATTTGCATTTGTGTCATTGTGCTTGTGCATGTGATCTAGCTGGAAAAGGTAAACTGACACTATTTTGTTTGTTTATCTAGACTCACTACTTTGGCCTTTGGTTTCTCAGCAAGAACCAGCAAGATCGCTGGGTTGAACTGGAAAAGCCTCTGAAGAAGCAGCTGGACAAATTTGCCAATGAGCCCTTGCTTTTCTTTGGGGTAATGTTCTATGTGCCCAGTGTTTCCCGGCTGCAGCAGGAGGTAACAAGGTATGTGGTTTCCCTCAGTTCACACTATCATGATAGAGCTGGGAGGGAATGGATAGTTGCTTTGTTTCTGGCATTCGGTATTTGCTCAGGTATCATCCAGTTATTTCCTCTCCTGCTGATTGCCCAAGTGGGGAAAATAATGAGAGAAATCACCACTTAATTATGCCTGCTTGAGGGGAAAAGAAAGCACTGTATTGGTGAATGATTATGCACGACCAACTGCAGGAAAAAAAAAAAGGGAGTAATAGTTATGTTTAAAATGTTTAAAAACCTGACATAAATTTTAAAAGGGACCATGGTGACCATACTTTTTTTTCTGTAACCCTCTACTGATGAAAAGGAAGCCATAGGCAAAGGACCTCTATAGGTCCTATAGAGTTTTAGTGCAGTATTCTGAAGTCTACCTGTGTTTGCTGAAAGTGAACTTTGGCATCTTTTTGTGGGTTTTGCCCATTCCACTCCTCATTTTTCTCCTTATGCTTCACAAAAAGATTAAAACTGGTGGAGGGTATTAGTCTTTAATTATGATCAGGGCGTACTTTTGAAAACAACTTCAGTGGGAATTACTGTTTTATTGAGAGCCCTGTGCTGCAGTTGTAACAATACAACTGTTTTGAGGGGCTATTTTTGTAAACCACATCACTGTGTGGTTTTTGCACATCTGTGCTATATTTAAATTAATTCAAAGAAAAAAAAAAAGAGAGCAAGGAAACAAAAGCCCACCTCACCCAAAAAGAGGTGGGCTTGTTTTCTTTTAACCAAAATTATTTCGTTTATCTGCTCTAGAGGAAAGTTGCATCTGCAAAACTAGGGGTAAAACCTGGAATAAGTGGATGAAGGCTTACAGGGTGGCAGAAGCCTCCCCACTGAAAAAAATGTTCTGTTGGTGCAAACCTGAAATTCACCACATGGCCATAAGGTCTAAAAAAAGATGTATAAATAGTGGAGGAAGAGTGGCTTTAATTCTAGAGGGTGTGCAAGAAGTTTTATATCACAGATTGTGTATTTTGAGGGATTTTTACTTGACACTGAACTGGAAAATTGACTTTGGTAAGATTTGTTTCTAAAAAAAGGCAGCTGTCAAGCCATCCCTTGACTAATGTATATGCTGATTTCTTGCCAAACAGTGGGATAAAAGCATCATTAAGCTTAAATTTCTCTGATAATAGACCAAACATTAATGCTTGTCTGTATCTGTATCTTCTTGTTGTGTATGCATTGGGAGAGGGAAGCCTCATATTCTTTTCCTTCAGAATTATTTAGTGTGCAGACAGAATGCCTGAAATGTTCTGTTGCTCATATTGTCAGCCCAATCCTAGCCTAGTTGTGTGTAAGGAAGCATTGTAGCTACTTGGATGCTATTATCTCTTCAAGCTGCAGCCTGCAGTGCTGATTGCTCATTCATAGCTCACCTGCAGGGGTATATTTGCTCATTCTGCCCGGGTTGGTAATAACAAAACATTTCAGTGACAATTGAACTTCACAGCTCTCTCAACTGGAGTGGCTGCTGAATTGTTTTTCTTTCTGAAGTGATTGATAACATAAGCTGCAGAGTCTTATAAGTGGCTCTTATGTTTCTTTAAATGTCTGTAGCAAAGCCCGCAGTTTAGTAGTGGATTTCAGATACAGAACAGCCTGTTAAGGTCTGTTTGTTTATTCCGTGAAGTGGAATCGCTGCACTGTAGATGGTGTGATGGCAGTGAACCTTCAGCTGTGCAATAGGTAGATTATTATTTGAAGCAACGAAAGGTGAGGACACGGAGGACTCTTCTGAAACAAATGGCAGAGAAAGGCTTAGTCTACAGCATGATGAGGTGGACAGATGGATGAGGGCTCGTAGGACTTTTTTTGGCTTTGTTTGCTCTTGGTAAACTGATTAAACATTTGTTTTTAATTTGATACTGGCTGCTTTTAGGATTAGGCTTGATCATGATATGATTACATGTAATGTTGAGATAGGCACTGGACTCACCCACTCAGTGCCTATGTGTTTGACTTATGTTTAGGTACAAACGACAAATCTGTTTTAAATGCAAAACTTGTGATGAGACACTTCATCTCCTCCTGGGAAGCTACAGAACCATCACAAAACAAACTCAACCCCAAAACAAAACCATCACCAAAGGCTGAAGCTGCAAACCTGGTGACAGTACTGCTACTAGTGAACCTTTGTAACCTTCTCTAGTGGAAACATCTCCAGCTCTGAGCTTGCCTGGCCATGTTTGGAGCTTGAAGTGAAACCAAATCTCTCAACCAAAGCTTTTAGTTAATTGTAGACTCCAGAATTTCTGGGGTTGATTAATATTCCTTGAACATGATGAAAAGTCTTCTGAGAATGCTTATGCATTATTTCAGTGTTCATGGAAACATTCAAAAACCTGGGACTTGGTTTCCTTGAGCTGGTTTACTCTGTCTCTGATCTAGATTGAGACTGACAGCTGGTTTTGATGGATTTCTTGCTGAATTGATTATTCCTTCCTGTTTCCAGTGACTACAACCTCCTCTTCCTTATGTACTGTCATCGCAAAAAGGGGAAATGATCCGAGGCTTTTGGGTTTTGATGATTGAGAGAAGTGTTACTTAGGGTGTCAGTCAGTGGCTCTGAGGTAGTGTTCCTTAATCATTTCTATTCGAAAGACCATCTGACTCTTCAAGACAATTTGTGGACCATTTTATGTTCTGCTACTGTTTGGTGATTGGGACCAACAGGAAGAATCCCAGTACAAATAAGACAATATTTAGAGAAGCATAACTCCTTTACGTTTTATCATTACCACTGGAAGTATAAAATGCTAATTATACCTGCAGGCCACTGGACTTTAGCTGCCTGCAGGTGATGGTAGTGGTCAGGAGCTCCTCATGGTTTTGCTGGTAACTTCCTATATTGCACAAGCAAAGTCTGGATGCAGAAATAAGAGTGAGTAACACTGCTCCAACCATTATATCCTCCAGTGCGGAACAGACTCTATGGAAACCTGTCTGCACATGACATGCTGGGAGAGGAGTGGAATAGTAATGTAGAAAGAAGTCAGTACTGTCCCTCACAGGAGTGGGAGTGTCTGTTGACTTGCTGAAGCAAAACATGAGTAGCAGTTACAGAATGGCTGAGATTAGAAGGTGCCTCTGGAGACTGTCTGCTCAGGGGAAGGTCAGCTAGAGAAGATTGCACTAGGACTCTGTCCCATTGGATATTGAATATATTCACGGAGGGAGAGACTCCACACCCTCTCCAGAAAATCTGTTCCATTGTTCAGTCACCCTTGCAATAAAGGAGGGGGTTTATGCTTAGAAAGTATTTCTTGTATTTCAGTTTGCGCCCAAATGACCTCATAATTTCAAATTGTGGATGGGTGCTGAGTGACTGAGTAAGTGAATGGGTTGCCTGGGCTGGCCATGTAACTGGTTACTGAGGACCTGTAGAGCTGTAGGCACCTGTCATATAAACACAAGTACTGCTGTGTCTTAATGTGAGGTGCCTGTAGTTAATTTGTAATAGGTATTTTTGATAATATAAGAAAGAAGGGCCTGTAGGATCCTTGGGAAAGAAAATGAAAAGACTATCAGAGCAGTTTATTCAGCTCTTAAGCTCTTTGAAGCCAGTCTCTGAGGCCTGCAAGAAAAAAAAGGCGCAAAGAGTACTCTAGGGGACGTTACTGATTTTAGTAGATCAGATCTGACTCTAGCTTACAGTTCTTCCCTTCTTTTTTTGTAAAACTGACACTTGCTTAAAGATGCAAACATTAGCTATGTGGGTGTTTTTTCCTGTTTGGGCAAAGTGAATCATTGGGAGAGGGTAAGAAGCACCAGCAGGACATTGTCAGTCTTGTTCTGTTCGTGGTTCTGAGTGGGAATGGCAAGGCTTCTCAGGGCAGACATGTTTCTTGACCTGTCCTGGGGAAACTTACAGAAAGCTGACACCAGTTATACAGTACCTGTCTTTTCTTTCTGGTAATGACCATGACATAAATAATATTTCTATGCCTTATTTTCAGTGTAATAGCATTGTAGTCTCGGCATTAGCCCCTCTCCTAGGAAAGCAAATTCCTACCCTCTAGACCACTTACTTCCCTACTTTTTCTACCCTATTTCTTTTCTCTTGAGTTGAGGCTCCCATCTGCGTATATTCCCTGATCTTAATCCTGTCTTCTCCAAGATCTAAGTGATTCCAGCATCTCCTTGACTGCTGGTCCTGGCATTTTACTGGTGCCCAGTCCCACAGATGTTTTCCATTTCCACAGATTATTTAAAACCCCATGATAACTTCTTAAGGTGTCAGTAGGAGTTTCACTATATTGTTATTGCTATAATTTGAAAATTTCTAGAACAATTTGTGATAAACCAAATTATAACCAAAACAAACAAAACCCAAAAAACCCCCCTCTTCAGACTCAATGGCAGCTACATCAGGAGTAATTTGGGTGGGAGTATGGGGATTGGCACATTAGCAAAAGGCATTTTTCATGAAAGGCTACTTAGACAACCTCTTTTTAGTCATCCAGCTGTTCTCAGCGAGCAGCCATCGCAGGTGGAGATGCTGTGCAGGTTTTTGGCATATCTAAAGCACCTGGGATCTGCATACTGTCTGATATAAAGCAGTCTTTGTGATGCCCTGTAGAGTAGATATTCGCATAGATTAGACATATAAATCTGCCTTTTATTTTCTGCTAACTCCTCAGAGAGGAGGCATCCTTTCAACCATTTATTTTAAAAAAAAGTCTTGGTACAGTGTATAAAGTAAACAAGCTTGCTTTCACTGTGCTCTTGTTCCAAAAACAGAGAACCCACACACTCTTGTGGCTTTCTGAAAATGTGGGTGCGATGCTGCTTTCTGCACAACTATCAGACAATCCATGGCCTTTTTCTTTCCCTCCACTCCTTTACCACAGTTCTAAGGGAAAACTGAAGTCACATTTTGCTCTCCACAGTACCTGTGTCTTATCATGTTATACTGCTGTGCCTCCTGTGAAGGAATGAAGGGGTGCTTTCATTTGGTTTTCTTTTTTCTTTCCTGGAAAAAGTTTTCAGTGTCTTACTATGTACTTTGCGGTTAGTAATGTCCAGTGGTGTTTGTGCTGTTGCAGACTGGGACATAATCCTGTGGAATGAGAGCAGCTCCTAGTGTGGGTGGCCACCCTGGGGCTGGGTCCCCGTGGTGCTGTGCAGGTTAGTTCTGGTATGCACAGTTCTTTAGGGAGGGACATATTCCAGGATCTGCACTGTGCTACATTGGGCTTTTGCCCCAAGTTCAGCTGTCAGCTCTGCATTTTCCCAGAAGAACGTGCTGTACAGCTTTCCTGTGAAAGGAAGCAGTGTTTGGAATGGAATGGCTGCACCTGCAAAGTGTGGGAATGAATGTGTTCGCAGGTGGAAAATTAGAGCATGTGGCTCCCAAGCCTCTTTTCTGGAGGATCTGTGAAAAATCAGCCTCAAGCTTATCCTTCTGAAACTAAGCGAACATTTATTTTCTCTGATATTTTATTTCCATACCCTTTTCTTCACCATTTCTTCTAGCTGTTTTTTTTCTGTCTGTCTTTGAAGGAAATAATTCTTCTTCACAATTCCCTGCCTTTCGCTTTCTTTATTTTTCTACAAGTGTTAAGTGAAGACATTCTTCTTAAGTGTACAGAGCTACAGACTCTTAGGACTGTATGAATTTTTGAATCATATGAGGATAATGTAGAGGGAAAAAAATTAGTGTTTGACTGCTTCATATTTATAGGGAAAAATGTTTTGGCAAATCTATTTTAACAAATCCTGGATTTTTGCTTCCCTTCAAAAATGTCCTTGTTAAATGTCTCACCTACTTGAGCTTATCTTTGCTTTTAGTCTGCTGTGCTTTCCCCTTTTTTTTTTTTTTTTTTTTTGGAACAAACTAAAGTTTCACATCCTGCAGTGTTGCTAGCTTTTAATAAAGTACAATCAACTGCAGTTTTCTACCAGTCACTGTTGTCTTTTCAACTAGTCACTACACCTTACACTGTGCTTTAATTTTTATGTTAAGGCTGAATATTATGTATCTATCCTCCTGTGACAGCCTGGTTTTGTGGCAAGCTTAGTGATGTGGAACTCTTTTGGCTGTTAAGGCTGTAAAGGTACATAAGGCTGCTTTGGTTTTTATGGTTGGTCACACCTGCAGCTTGTGGCTGTCTGAGAAGTCTCTGTTTGTACCTTTGAGTTCATGGTGGTTGATTTGGCTTCATTGTCCAAAATAATTATTTTGTGTATCGCAGTGCATTGGAAAAAACAGCACAGTGTGTACCATCAGATTTGTTCCAGACATCCTTGACTGTGCTTTCCTGAAGTGAAGGACTCTGACTGGTTGTGTGGCTGTCTTGTTACTACGCAACTGATAGACCCATAGGATTTTGGGTTTTTTATGCCAGTGGTTCTCAAAAAGAACTCTGCGGCTCAAATTTTATAAATCAATGTGAGGCAAAGAAATTTCTGCTGGAACAGAATTCTATTTTAGTTATAAATGGCAGTTGCCAGCCAGCCTGACCCTACAGGTCCCTGTCTTATTCGTGGTCTCAGTGCTGATCATCTCATGACTGGAACTGCACCATATCTCCCAAGGCTGGGAGAAAGGCAAACTATGGGATTCATTGCTAAGTGGAGGCAGTTGTGAACCCCCAGGGAGTCCTGAGTCCCCAGGGATCCCAGCTCCCTTCTGTTGGACAAGACTGTGAATGGGTCCTGGAGTAACTTGGTAATGTCAACCTTTTTAATATTTTTTTCTTTTTTTCTTCCCCCCTGCCTTCTAGCTGCAGGAATTTGGGCTCCTGTAGGCCAGGCAAGGGAGCAGCTCTGGAACTGCATGCAAGCTGGATGAGTCCTACGAGCCTTGGGTGGCCACCCAGGCTTAGACAGTCTGGGATGTTTGCATTTTGGTGCTCCTTTGATGGTTTTATTGTTTTGATTTAATTATTAGACTTTTTTAATATTAGTGGCTACTACAGCATAAAACACACACATTAGGCTTGTACCTGCCTTGTAAACAAGCTGATACTTAATTAGCTTTCATGTGTTTTTTTTAGAGGACAGCAACAACAAATAATGTGCAGTATTTGCTTGGGTTTTCTTGTGTTCATATTATTGCAGTGTATGTGTTGTTTTACTTTTCAGTAATATTCTTGAGTTGGTTCTTTTTGCATGTGTATTTTAGTGGATGTTTAAACTTTGACTTAAAAGTAAGAACTCCTTCAAGGCAGACCTAAGATTCAACATTAATTCCCTGTTTATAAAATATTTGCTGAGGAGGGCAAACCCTTCTCCCAGCTGACTTTCTTCAGTGAAAGGGGAGCTTGTTCTCTGTGTGTTAGTTATTGAAAGCTGAGCTCTTTGTGTCAGATATTTTAAGAAACTGTTGATACTTAGATCTAATCTATTACATTATACTGTGCTTTTAGACCAGAAAGTGAATGTTTTCATGTGTGTGGTTGGGCAGTACATATGTAGCAACTCTAAAAAATAGTATTGCATAACTATAAATACAGTGTAGGATACTTCAACCTGCATTCTTGCTTTAGTGTGTTTTGAAGGCAGTGGCTGTGATGGTTAGAAATGTAACAGGAATGTCTTGGCATTAGGCAGATTCACATTTATATCTGATGGTAAGGAAATAATACTAATTTTGTGTTCAGGGGCTAAGTCACATGTTCTAACATATTACTTTCCTGATGGGAAATTTTAGTAGAACAGATACTTTTGGAGTGCTCTAATTTTTTTTGTTGGATCCTTTTAAATGGCAGCAAAAGCTACATTTTGAGTTTCTGTTCTTCTCGTATAGTAATGTTACACCATTTACACATAGTGGGGGAGCTTCCTCTCTGGTCTTAGGTAGTCCGGGTTGAATCCTTCCATGCCAATCATGCTACTGGAGGCATTTGCACTTGGGAAAAGGCACTTAGTATCTTGTGATTTTTACTATGTTAGGCTTTTCCCTAAACTTTGCAGCTCTTGAAATGAGATAATGATATGAATTTCAGTCTGGGATTTTTTTAGATGTTCAAAACAAAACTCAAACTAGATTGGTAAAGAGCAAGGAAGCAAAGACATGAGAGGTATGACTCCAAATACTCTATAGCTTTGAAAAACCAGAATGAAAAAGAATACCTAGTTTTACCAAACAAAGAAATAGCATTCTTCAATAATAATATGGCTTTGAGGGGGATTGATTCATGGTCTGTAAAACTTCAGATATAATGACACATTAGTTGTGCATCCGTTTCAAAAGTGCAGGAGCCAAATGGATAGAAAGTGTAGGTGTGGACAGGAGGACAGAGGAGAATTCATTGAATCACATAATCTTTCGAGTTGGAAGGGGCCCATAGCAATCACGGAGTCCAACTCCCTGCTCCAGGGAGGACTACCTAAAATTAAATCATGTGGTTCAAAGCATCATTCAGATGCTCCTTGAACTCTGCCAGGCTTAGTGCTGTAGTCACTTCCCTGGGGATCCTGTTCCAGTGACTGAGCACCCTCTGGGTGAAGAACCCTTTCCTAATGTCCAATCTGAACTCAGAATCGCAGAAGAATAATAGGATAGTTTGGGCTAGAAGTGACCTTTAAAAGTCATCTAGTCCAAATCCCCCAACTCCCCCAGACAATGAGCAGGGACCTCTTCAGCTAGATCAGGGTACCCAATCTGATCTTAAATGTTGCCATGGATGGAACATCCACCACCTCTCTGGGCCCCGTTCCAGGGCTTCACCACCCTCACTGTAAATAATTTTTTCATTATATCTGGAGAAATCTACCCTCTTTTAGTTTAAAATGATTACCCCTTGTCTTATCACAACAGGCCATGCTTTGTCCCTATTTTATAATCCCTGTGTAAGTACTTCCCCTACAGCAACTTCATCCCATTTCCTCATGTCCTGTTCCTGGTCACCAGAGGAAGTGACTGTTTACGATTAGGACACAGCTGCAAACCACTGTGTTAAAAATGTGTCTTGATTACAGAGGTGGTCATGATTGAACCTTAATTCCAGAAAGAAGAGCTGAAGGTCCACAAGACTGAAGCTAATACTTGAGACATTTAATGATCCTTAAAGAGAAGGAAATACATTAAGCATTTTGAAACTTGTTTTGAAGGTCTTACCAACTTCTGTTGCAGGAGAAGGAGTCTTCTGCCTTCCTGCAAGGAAACAAAAGCTATTTAAGTGGGCTATATATTTATTTTGTGTTATCTGACAGTCAAAATGATGATGAGGCTAGAAATATGGACTTCTGCTTGGAGAGCTTGCTTTATGTATGAAGAGGCATGTTAGGATGAGTCACACCTACTGTTTCTTTTTCTCAGAGTATGAGGAAGCTGTCCTCACCACTGCTTGGTGACAAGCACTTGTGTCAGGTGGAAGAGCACTGTGGCAAACTAGAACATCAGTTCTTTTCTGTTTAAACCTTGTTTCTTCTTAGTCCTTGGCTTTCTTCTGTCAGATTTCCCAGTGCTACACACACATATGATTGCGTAGTCCTAACTGTGTTGTTAGCAGTACCCATTTTGTGTGCATGTGCATTTATGCAAAATCTGTTGAAAGTTCGCTTGTATGATCTGAATGTGTCCCCTTTTCTTGTTTTGTGCTAGTAACCAGTTATCTTAAGTAGTACTGAAAAGTGATTTTAAATCTTGCTGTAATTGGCAGTAGAACAACCTAACTTACCTACTTCTTGGAATGAAGTGGAAAATTGTGTCTTGCTTTCTTTGAACTGGAGAATGTCTTAAGGCAAGAGCACAAGTGTAGGGATAGTAAGCTTCTGCTTACACAGCTGGAGTTGTATTTAACAACACAACCTTGCTAGATCTACTTGTACTTTTAAACTCTACAAGAAACCTAGTCTAGGAATTTACTCTCAACAACTGTGTCAGGCAGAATTGCTCCTTTCGTTTATACTTCATGGCACTCTGCATTGCATGAAGAGAAAAGATAATTTGGACTAAATTAACTGTGAATAATTTTGGGGGTGAAGTATTTCCTGGTGTGCATATACCAAGAATAAACCTGAAAGCTTTTTAAAAATCTAGGCTCCTTTTCACTACTGACATCAGAGAGAGCACTGAGAAGAGATTACAGAAGCTGAGGTTGTCTTGTAGCTTAAAAATCTGAAACAGCAGCAGAGGCAGGAGAAATGTGGTTCCTTGGCTTTGCTATGCAGCAGTTACAATGTTTTAAAAATTTGGTTTCAAATGGGAATGCTACTATGTGCTGGAAAAATGGCAGCGTCTCAGGGCGTCGGTGACATTGCCTTTTCAGTGTTTCCAGCGGTCTCAAACTACATCAAAGGCCTTGATTTTGAGCAGATAGGTGGTGTTAGTTGCACCTCCCATTGGGATTGGCCAAAGGTAAGAATATTTAGGGTCTGGAAGCGCTTGGTAAGTGGATGCAGTTCAGTTTTATGGTTGTATTGTTACATTGCATCAGTATAAATTTTATATATGGAGTCATCCCTCTGAACTGATAGGTTGCACAGAGCAGAGGACTTGGTTTTTAGCAGCATGGAAGAGATGCGAGAAGTAATTTGCTAGCCTAAAAATAACCCCTATTTTAATACACTTTTATGAAAATAAACAAGCCCATGGAATTCTAGTATCATACTGGTACTAGAACTGCTTCCTTTTGCTTCTTAATTGAGGAGAAAAAAGAGAATCAGAAAGTAGACTCTTGTTGCACATTAAATAGAAAGAACGTTTGCATAAATGAGACAGTTTCAAAGTAAAGGCGAAATGGTGCTTGTTTTCTTATGAGAGAGGAGCAGCCTATCATCCACTTCACTTGAAATTGCCCTGCCCAACTTTTGAAAGCTTGTTTCTGACCTGTTCATATTAGGGTCTTATTAAGCAAATCATTATTTGGGAGAAGGCATTGTGCATGTTTATGCATCTGCCAACAGGTGCATAAAAACAGATATCTGTTTCTGATTTCTCACTTGTGGCTAACAGTATGAAGATTGGAAGTTAATCTGAAATGTACTGAATACACAACGTCTGTTCTCCTCCTCTTCTGTGAAATTTTAGTATAACAGCTATAGAGATAGTTACTGTGACGGACTGATTTTGCTTTCTCTAAGAAAAAAATACGCGTTCTCTTCATTTTTTTTGGTTTATGGGAGAAAGGAGGAGAACAGTGGAAGAAGGGAAGACACTTGTCATCCCTAGCTGCTTGAATCTCACATAAAGGCTAATGGGCACTTCTGTCTCCTCAAATGAAGATGAAAGGGATAATTCCTCCTGTAGTCTATGAACTGTACCGCTCACTGCCTTTGTCATTTAGATTATTGCAAACCACCTGACTGCCTTTTTTCCCCTTAAGATGTAGTAACTATGTATGTCACTGCAGAATGAGGTTACCCATTCATTAGGGAGCACTGTGCACATGGTCAGCATTATGGTGTACCTCACAGATTGGTATGCTGCTGCTGACTTGTCTTCCAGTGCAGTTTAAGGCACTGTTTTTGACAGATGAGTATGTTACCTAGATTGGGGCTAGTATTCTGTTTGTCTTCCCATATGATGCAATAGTGGTGACTGGCAGTTTCTCCTTAGGGAAATACAGACTGCTAGGGAATATACTACTTAAAGTCTTCATGACACAGATCAGTCCTGTCTCAGTCATGTAGTTTCTCTTGATGAAGCCTTAAAGAGTGAAGGTTGCTCTAGACTTCCTGTGTAATCAGTGAGAAGAAATGGGCATTTCCCCAGCATGATTCAGGATTCTTCTCTTGTGCATCACTTTTACAGGTGATTCATTCTCTCTTTTCTACTGTGTGTTTTGAAAAGGGGAACTGTGGCTCATTGGTCTACTATTTAGAAGTCCCAGATAGATGTCTGAAATTTGCCTACAGCATCAGAAGAAAGGTCAAACCAGTAGCAGCAGCATGTGAGCAAACAGATCTGTGGTTTTTGATTGGGATTTCTAACTGCTTCTTAAAGTTTGAGAATTCAGCAGACAGTGGAAATCTTGGTTATAGTAGCACTGCCAGTCTTCAATAAAATTTTTTGAATTTTGAGGTTTATACTGCAGACTGGAGCAAACTTTTCCCCCTCCCTTGTAGCTGAGACATAAACCTTGAAAACTAGTTCTAAAATTACCCTTTTTCAGACAACCGAATACTTTTAATATTTCTTCTACCTTGCTGGCAAGGTATAATGCTAAAGAAGCTGCCATTGGATGTCAGTACAACCCTGAAGTCTCCAAATGTGTTTAAAAGAAGCATTTGTGTGGAGGCCCTTATGCAGCTGAAAATCTCAACAAGAATTTGGCAGAAATCTCAATGTCGGAAGATGTCAGATTCCTGTGCACTGAGATGTTTACTGGTTCACTGTTTTATCTTTGGCAGCTGCTTTTGCACTTGATATCTTCAGCTGTTTTTGAAGCTTTTACAAAGAATAATTATTCATTTCATGAAATGGATCTCTTTTACCTAACCAACAGGGCACTGATTGACATATTTCTCTGGCAACCTCCTGTTGTTATCAGAGCTGTGTTCACTTTTGCAGGGTTGTATTCACGGGGTCGCTACAACTTCCTGGGCTGTGATTTTATTGCATGATTTACTGATGTGTGGGGTGACTGTTTTCAGTTATTCCTGTGGAAACATTAGGGTCACCAAGCTCTCTGGGAGATGGAAGCAACCTGAGTTTTCCTGTTTTCTGCTGGCAGTGAGCACTAATGTAGGTGTTTCAACAATCTTTTCACAGGAATACAAGCTGTTGTACTGATGACCTATAGATAGGCAGCAACTTCATTGTGTCACATTTCAAGCAGTGTTTTCTTTATTGCCAGGGCAGATTACTGTAAAAGGCAGTAGCCAATGGACTGGGTTTTTACCTCCCTACAAGGCAAAATTCCACTAAATCAATGGAGCTTTCTCAGATATTGATTATGTGGGGTTGGGATACTACCTAAAGGTTTCACTGATAGGATTTTGTAAATGAGCTCTATAAATTCATGAACAAGGTTTCACTGCAGGCTACCAGAGCATTTATTATTTTTTAAAAGTTCAGGTCAAGCACACATTCTTTTGTAAGTTTGAACATGTTCACTTGCTCTTTGAATAAAGTAACACCTGAATACACTTGCATGCTGCTCTGCACCCACAAACCAATTATTTTGTGATATGCTTCTGGATGCTTATATATGCATACAGGTTGTTCACTGGTATATGTGTTCACTTGGTTCAGCTTTTGCATCAGTGCACAGCAGTACATTTAGCCAGAAAAACCTGGTGGACTTGGGTCATTCCAGAGTTTAGAGCTGAATGGGAGGAAAATATTTAAAATATATATGTTAAAAAGTGAAATGGGGCATATATGCTGTATACATTTTATTTTATTGTTCCAATCGGCACAATAAGGGGGAGAGAACGGGGAAATGAGAAGTCTTCATGTTTGTTTTGGGTCTGAAAAATAGTTATACATGTACTTAATCCCAATTTAAAGTATAAGTTATCTATTTATTTTCAGTGTTGCAGAGTATACATATGTTCTAGTTAACTCACTACATTTTTTTAGCATGATATTCTAACCTGCTTGACCATTAACCTGGCTGGCTACCAGGAGAATTTTCAAACTGTTGACTCATATTGCTTCCATATGTAACTTAAACCACCTTTTCCCACACTAGATGAAGCTTGAAGGTTAGCTGCCTTGTTTTTCAGGGCAGGGAACAGCATATTTTGAACTGAGTCAGCACATATGAATAAAGGAAGTAAATCTTGGCTATTATTAACTTTTTGGGATCTAATGTAATTTTTGCAGAAATCTAGTTCCAAATCAGGAAAGTACTCTTCTGATGTTTAGAAGTCTTCAGCATACATAGCCATGGCTCATCTTTTCATTTTTGTATCTTTGTGAGGACGGGTCTTCACAACTGCCGTTTATGGACTTTTTTTGTTTTGTACCATCTAAAGATTTGCGTGCATGAGTTGCTCTGTGTGTGGGGGACCTGCTCTTCTGAGGATGTGAGTAATCAAGTGGGAAGTGACACATAGGCTGCATACCATGTCGTATGAGTGAGCACCTATATATAGGTGAAGCCTATATGTGGTCGGAGCTCCTATTTGTAGTTGGAGCCCATGTTTTGTGTCATGCAGCAAAGGACAGGTGATGACTTGTAGAATTGTTTTACTATCCAGAGTCCCACACCAGAGTGATAGCTGCCTCTGCCACACACAGCTCACGGGCAAGGAGGAAGAACCTTCTCCTTATGGGAATGGTGGAGAACATGTTAGTAGAAAGGTGACGGTGAAGACAGCAGTTGTGTGAGACCTTACGGGTTTGCACCAAAAAAACCCCAACCTTGTTGAGGTCTGTGTGTGAAAAGCAGTATGTGGCATTGCTGCAATTCACGTACTCAACTCAGTTCTACCTTTTCTTTTTTCTTTTTTTTCTGTAATCAAAAAAAAAAAAGTGAAGCTAAAAAGAAAAAATAGTCTCCTGGACTGTAACTTTTGGATCTCTGTAGCCAAATGCAAGTGTTTTGCTCAGTTCAGGAGATACAAGCACATAGTTAAGTGTGTTTTTAAGCCTAACGATGTGAGTAGTGTGAAGTCAGTAGGACAACCTACACATTTAGCACATGCTTCAACCCAAGCCAGATGGATACACTGCTTTTTTCAGAGATGTACAGATAATAAACTTTTCACTCCAAAGTTTTTATTCTATTTTTTGTGTGTAATGTTTGTGCTTGCATTGAATGGAGTTCTTTTCAGCTTAAAATGCTAAAATACAAATTTCTTCACATTGTATAATTTTGGTTGTTTTGCTTTGCTTTATTTTTGTAATCCCACTCCAGATGAATTCTGTCATGGTGTTATCAGGCTTTGCTGGACTCCAATTTGCAGAGACCAAACGTAGCCTTTGCTGAGAGAGGGCTCAGAAGAAAACAGAATATGGCTTCCCCTGTTTTTTTTTTTACTCTAAAAGGCATGTTGGAGTTTTGTGCTGTATAATTCTTTAGGTATTTGGATTAACTCTGATAAAATTATAGGTGGTTGTAAGGGAGTTTATTGTGCTTATAAATTGTAGTGGGGCTCCCTGTAATTTGTTATAATTAATTCAAGAGTTCAAGGGCAGAAAATCAAGATCAGGTTGTGGCATGCCTTCCTTTCTTGCTAAAGCATGCCATTACTGGCCTTTTTATTTAAAGTTTCACTTTGTATTTGTGGGTTTATTTGAACTTGGAATATGAAAAAAGTATAACGCACTCTTAACAAAAAGTACCAGTACAGAGGATGGACCTGTTGTGGTTGGGGGGTTTCTTTTAAATAGAGAGAAATTGGTGGATACTGTAAAGCTGCATCTGCTGGCTTAGCCTCTTATGGAAGGAGTGCGTGTTTTGGAAGGCTTGTGTCATGTCTGCAGGCTGCAACAAGGCCTGGGTTACATGTCTGTGCTTGTGTCCCATCAGAAATGGCAGGAAAAGAAAAACACTGGAAGAGCACTTCTGTACAGTCCAAGTTCCGTCTTTTGTTGCCAATAAGGATGCTGAGCGTGATGATACCTCCTGTCTAACTGCTGAGGGTTTCACTAGCCATCCATTTAACACTGGACACCAAAGACCTACAAGGCTTTGATACCAGGTTATACTGGAAGCATATGCTGCTTACATGTGGGAGGTTATAAAGCCCTCCTGAACAGTCAGATTTCTATTTGTAATACACACATTCTTTTCTTTAAATGCTCAGTTTTGCTGCAGAAATTTGCCTTTTTTTTTTTTTTTGGTATGAGTCAGTCAATAACCTTATTGCTCTGAAAATACTTTGCATTTACTTTTGAAATCTTCCAGCTGTGTAATGAATCGAAGGAGGTGGAGATCTGAAATTTTAGTAGACTGTCTTTTGGAGAATGCATGCAAATGAACAACCTTTCAGTAATAAACTGCTGAAATAGAGACGGCAAACAACAACTAAGCAGTGCAAAAGTTTCATCAGACCATTTTTAGGTGTGCAAAGGATTTCCTGCTCTAGCCAGCAGTTGACTGTGTAGCTGCCCATTAACCTTTGGGAGGCATTGGCCTTTGGTAGGAACTTCACTGGTCAAATGAGGTAGCTGTCCCTTCACTGTGTTCTTCATTACAGCTCACTGAGCAAGCCAGGCATCCAGGCTGTGCATTATTTGTCCTTATCTCACAGGTTGCATATCAAAACAAATGGAAAATGACCATCATTGGGAAGTTAGCCTGTTTTAGCCAAGTCGCCTCTTCTCCCCTTCAACTATAAGCTGGTGCTTTTAAAGAGATTGAGTGATATGTCTTTTAATCTGTGTTCCTCTTCCAGTCCTGTATGTGAATATGATGCTATGCCAGCATTGTTCTGTCTCATTAGGAAAGAGGAAAGGAATGACACAAATTTTCCCATGTATTTAATTTATTTTGCTTTTAGTTTCAGTCATGTTTTCCATCCTGCTGGTAAAGAAAACCAGGATGGAGGCAGTTGGATGCTGCTTTTGAACAACTTCATTTCTCAGTTACCTGAAGCTAACCTTGACCTACCCTGTAAGGTTGTTATGATCAAAGAGTCCTTACCCTACAAAATGTTATGACTATGTTTTTACTGTTGGCATTGACAGTTTGAGCTTCTGAACGAATTTCCTCCTGCATGTGCGACAAAGACTCTTTCTTCTCCTTCTCTCTTTTTTTTCTGGCAAGTCTGCTGATCTTCCTGAAGATCTGTAGTAGGGTGTGGTAGACTTGTTCTCAATAATACCCTTCCAAAAATATTACCCTTATGTTAGTGGAAGCACTGCTGTTGTTTTTTATATTCTAACACAAACCCCAGAAAAATGGCTATTGTCTAGTACTGTGAAAAATCAGACTTGTGCTGGGAGAGAAGTTGATGAAATTCCAGAGAAGCGAACTAGAGATGTTCCGTTTATCAACACCATCTAAATTTTTAAAGTGGCAAAGATGAGGCATTAGCGCTGTGTTACTGACAATGACATCATCAATCTATGTACCTCTTTTTTTTAAAAGTGACTTTAGATTAATATGTGCTGATTGAATCCTTGCATCTAAAATGCTCAAACCCGGAAATCATAACACCATCTTTGCCAATATACTGAATGTTGTATCTGAAAAGACCAGTCTTGTCTGCCTGCCTTCCTTTCTTGCCATATAAAATCCAGTCCAAGTTTGCAGTCAGATTTGTTGCAGGATATTGAATGACGCACTGAAATAAGCAGCATCCAGTAAGTAGTGCTCTGGATTGAGACTTGGAAACAAAACCTGCATCTCTCAAATCTGCCATGGATTCCTGCCCAAGTTTGCACGACTAACTTTACCAGCTGTGTGCCTCAGATACTCTATAAAATTGGGCTAAAGGTCGCTAATACATCTAAAGCACATTTTTCTTAGGAAACCAGTAAGAATTAAGTAGTAATATGATTGTCTCGAATATGTAATAGATAATTAGAAATCACTTTTTGGTCATTATCAGTTAGTTCCTTTGGTTACCCATTGAAGAGCTAAGTTCATCTAACTCAAAGGCTGAGAAAATATGAAAGACCTTGACCTTAAAATAAAAAACGAGCTTCTGTTTCAAATGTAGCAAATGGGTGTCTGTGGAATCCTGTTGCTAAATAGTATCACAGCCAAAATCATGGCAGGTTTTAAGGTGTGAGGTGTAAAATGGACACATCAATATCAAAGCTAATGCTTAAAATAATTTTAGTAAATGATAAAAGACCTCTGTTCTGGAGAAACTACTTCCCCTATGGGCACACTATTGCGCAAGTGTACATTGCAGCGTCTCTCCTCAGAAGTGTATTACCATACTAAGATAAACCCAAATGAACTGACTTGGACTGTTGTTGTAACTCAATGAGACTTTTATTGTGTTCCTAATTTTAGAAGATCATATTGTACTCTAATTGCTATCGTTTTTTGAAGTTGAAAAAAGAGCTAAAATTCTTGAGCTGAACAACTTGTGGACCAATCTGTTTCTCCTTTGAGTCTCAAAGGCTTCTTATTTTGGATATAGGAAATGGTAAAGCAGTTCTCTCTTCCTTCAGAGAAGAAGTTAAGCTACATAGCTGTGCAGTTATCCAACAGATAGGCTTGATGCCAAAATGGTACCTAATGAGTTATAAAAAAGTTAGTCATGCCAGTAATTGCATCATTA
Source organism: Corapipo altera (assembly GCF_003945725.1). Classification (NCBI taxonomy): domain Eukaryota; kingdom Metazoa; phylum Chordata; class Aves; order Passeriformes; family Pipridae; genus Corapipo; species Corapipo altera. The sequence goes on from NW_020884884.1 coordinate 4,082,117, forward strand.
GAGATTATTTTAAAGGAGTTGTACCTCTTGAGTAACTAATACGTGTTTTGTAGTGCTTTATTTATTTTCAGATACACTAAAGGTAAATATTTATTGGTACTGAAACTGTAAAGTATTTATACCAGCTTGAAACTTCCAGATAAAACACACTGATCAAAGAAAAAGCTTTTTAAGTTGTTTCCTGCTGCACTAGAGATAATGTGTATATTCCAACCCCCCTCCTGTCCCTGATGTACAGAGAAGGAAAGTAAAACCAGGGAAAAAATAAAAATGCAGACAGATCGCATCACAGTATTCAAACAGTATTAGTCCTTATTAACTTGATCCTTTCACCATTTTGTATAAAATATACAGTTAGATTGTAAATCCCTTGGGCAAAAAGCATTTTTTTTCTTCTGTTTTTGTACAATTCCTAGCAGATTTGGATGCTGCTTAATTACCAAGGCTGGTATATCTGACAATAGTGAGTAATTATTAAGGTAAGGAAGTATTTGCCGTGTGGCTCTTTGTGGAAATCACTAGTAAGAAAATCCTGACGACTCGGTATAATTACTCTGCAAACCTAACCCATATTCTTACTTTTGTAAACAAACCTTTAATTTCTCTACAAAGATCTCGCTTCCCATATTGATCAGACCAGATTCTGTGTGGTTTTTGGTGTCTGAAACATTGATTGTTGAAAAGAATGAAAATTGGTGAAATTAATGTAGCTATTCTCTGCATGTATAAAATAGCAACAGCGGTTTTACATCAGATAAATAGTGGTGATGGAAGGGTACAATGAATTCAGTGACACTATACAAACACTCATGTTCCTTTTTAAAGTGACAGGAGAACAAACGTGAACTCTGATCTTGGGAGGTCTATGCAGAATTGTATGGGCAAATGGAGTTTCCCTACAATTACACAGCTATAGCAGAATCTGAATCTGGGTATTACAATTAAATTTTAAACCAGTACCCTTATCTCCTGCTTACTAATACTATTGGGGTTTTGTGGGGTTTTTTGCTGGTTTTTTTCCTCTCATGTAGTGTGGATTGCTAAAATACAGATGTTTATTTTGGATTTGAGATGTTGTCTTATAGTTGTCTAGTTGCAGCTTCTTTATTCTATAAAAAGTGTGCTTTTTGATGCAATACATGCAAATATACTTTTAATGGTTTGTGTGTTGGCTAAATAGAGTTGTGGGAAATGATATCGTTATAATGATGGCTTTGCTTAGACTTGTTGTCCACTCCCATTCCCCTTGGAATTAGCTACAGGCTGGCAAACTGCAGTAGCCTTTTTTATTATATTGAATGCACAATGGCTCTGCTAAAAATGTTTAACCCAAAGTGGACAATAAAGGTGGGAGATTTCAGCTCTCAGCCCACTTGGCTATGCCAGTGTCTTTTCTGCCCTGCACTCCCCTAATATGCCAGAATGGCTCAGTGACTGAAGCTTTGTAAGTCTTAATTTTAAATTTTTTGTCTTTTATTATTTGGAGGTGCAGATTGCAAACTTGTCTTTTGTTCACTTTCCATTTGCTTTCCCAACTAAACCACCTCATAGAAGGCTTATGAAATGCATGTTTTGTCTGCTGTCCTGGAACAGCTTTCCTCAGTGAATCCGTAGTTGAAGCATTTTTAAAATGTTTGATTTCCCTCAAATTATAAATCTACTTTTGCAATCCAAGCGAACAAAGAGCAGTCTCAGCTAGCATATTGACATAATAACAGCATTTAACATAATTTCAGATGGAGAAGCCTCAAATCCCTGACAGAAAATGGGCCAATTGCTTCTCTCCATTGGCTGGGCAGGGAGTCTGACCACAGTTTTGCAGCATGGCTGAGCCATGAATCTGTGGCTGGTGGAGTTATTAGAGCCTTGTAGTGGAGCTTCCTCCAGGGTATGCTCCTTCTCTGCCTTGACAGTGGAATTAGCCACCCCAGTTCATGTGGACATGTCCCATTTCATGCTTTATTTAGCTACCTTAAAAAGAGATACTGGAGACTGCTTAGGTAGTTGTCACTTGTCAGTGTTGTTCAGGGGCAAAGATGAAGCAAGTACAGTCCACAGGTTTCTGCCTCAATCTTCTTCAGTTTATTTTGGCACTTCCATTGAAACAGGTGTCAGCCATAGCGGGTGATTGCATTTCAGAGTGTTAGCCTGTGAAAGCTGACAACTTTCTCCATGAGCTTTTTCATCATGGATACACGTGTTAGTTAATGTCAGAGCACTAATTATATATGTCCTTTAAACTCTTACTGTATATCAATCTGCAATACATAATAAATTCTGAACTTATTAGATGATCTTTAGGATTCCTTCCAACCCAACCCATTCTGTGATTCTGTAATATTGTAGAATATTCGTATTAAGATTTTTAAATACAACCTGTTTCTGATGTTTGGGTGAGAATGCCTGTAAATGTGTCTTTCTCAGATTGTGGGTGTTGTTCGCTGTCTTAATTTTCCTGAAGTATTGGCAACTAAAATGGCAACTAACCCTCCACATCATGGTTCTTTTGAAAGTCTAGGTCGTAATATTTGATACTACAGTAACTGCACTGACATTGTATTTTTTGTGATGCTTACTTAAGTAATTCTTTCTGTGGTTTATAGTTATGTGGACACTGTGGTTGAAATCACGTTGTCATGGAAGCTGGTGACATTCTTGACTTCTGTAGATCTAGGATGTCACTGTAAGAGTTTACTCTGATTTGACTTTCATGTAGTCTCTTAACTTTGTGTTTAACAATAGCTCTAACTTTATGGCAGATGTGGGTTTTACTCTTCTTGTTAGGATATGTAACTCACATGTATAGGCACCAATAGCTGCTTTTGGGATTACAAGTTTGGAAGACCAAATTCAGCGAGCACTTGCTCACCTGCATACTTAATAAAGTGGCTTATGTCAAGCTTTTATGAAAGCATATGTATTTTCAGAATTGGGATTTAGTCATTGCAAAGAAGTGTAAACAAGCCCGTTTGTCTCTTAGACCAAGCAAGTGCGAAACTTGTGGCTGAAGCACAGGGCTCAAGCTGAGAAGCCATATGCTTTTTACATGGCCTCTCTCAATCAAATTTCAAAATCCCCTGAAGTTTTAATCTTTGTTAGGCTTTGCGAAAGCTGAATCTGAGCATCTTAAATGAGATTATATTTTTCTAATGCCTCAACACAGAATTAAATGGTAACATTCGCAAGTATAGTTAAGGCAGTGAAGTCTCTGTAACAAGGGGTGATGTTGTAGTGATTCTCCTTTATGGTTGGGGCTGGGAAGGTAACTTACACTCTAAAACAAGAGCAGAACAGTTTCTGTGCTAAAAGGTTCAAAGGTAAGCTCAGATGTGCTGGAATGGTTGCAGTTGGGCCCAGTTAGGAGTTTACTGCACACAGACTTTTAACTGCTCTTTGCTGTCTTCCTCACAGAGGTTGCAGTCTCTGGGACTGGCTGGTATACTTGTGTATCATTTCTTTCTACCCCATTTTATCTAAAGCAATTATTTTTTAAAACCATGCCATCTTAAGTGGATGCCCTCCATTTTAGGGAGCAAGCATGCATGCAGCTGAAGAATGCAGTAACCTCTTAACCTGATTCAGCTGCAGCCAGACTGCCATTCCTGGTCACAGCCTGAAAAAGCCCCCTTTGTTGGTTTTTGGGGTTCATAACTTGGGCCACTCAGATGCATCTAGGGGTTGGGAGCATAAGGCTGAGTGCACACATGGACTGTGGCTACACTGGTACAGTACCTTGACCTTTGGGCTCAGACCTGATGAGGAGTTGCGTGTCAGCGGGGAAGGAGTTGTGTTTCATCTCAGATGTGACCGGTTACATATGTCTGCACCAAAAGTTTAAGCTAATTAGCATGAGATCAGTATATTGCTGTAACTCAACTGTATAACGAAGCTGTCTCCATGGGGCTCTAACCTGATATGCCAAAGGGACTGCTACCATACCCATGCAGCTTTGACCAGTTCAGTGGAGAAGGGGATGCATGGATGGGGACAGTGACTCATTAAGGGTTTTGTAGAAAGCTTCCTATTTACCTTAATCTACTCTATTACAAATGTAAGGCCAAATGTGTGAGTTCTGTTAGTGTGGTTAGCTATCACAGTTTGTCTTGTGATTAGCTACTGCAGATCAGAAAGTGCATTATATTAGAAGGTGAGTTTGCTTGATTTGTGTGTCTAAGTCATTCTTACACATGAAAGATGCTAATTGAAAAGACCTTTATATGGCCACAGTTAAAATTACATCTGCAGACCAATGTATATTGCTAAAACTGGTTTTCTTCAATCAAAATGGTGACACTGGAGCAAAAGAGCAGAAGAAATATGAAACAATCCCTTTTTTTGCATTGGTGATTGCGTTGTGTTCAGTAACCTCTATAAATGAAAGCACTAATCCCAGCAGATATGTTTCTTCTATGTGGTCTAGGGAACACAAATTAGAACTTCTTATTTTCCTTTTCATCCACCTGGAAGTATTGTACGTGTAGAAATTGTATTAATTTGTTTTGGTAATGTGGAGCTTCTGATGCCAGGTGCAGACTGCTGCTTAACAGCCTGACCTGTTTGGGGTGAATTTTTCTTTCTTTCAGCAGTCTTTTTTTCTGTAGGAAATGTGAAAACATGAGTGTTATAATTCATGCTCTTTTTTTGTTTGTAGATACCAATATTACCTACAAGTGAAAAAGGATGTTCTTGATGGCCGATTAATTTCTTCATTTGAGCAGGGAATTCGACTGGCTGGCTTGGCAGTGCAAGGTAAGATGACATGACCTGGCAGCCTTTTTCCAACAATGGCTCTTTTGGTTTGTTCTGTATGTTGACTGGGCACTAACTAAGGCCTTCTATGACTCCTACTCACAACAGCTGGGTTTTCTACTGATTTAAAAGTACATGGGTGGACTGCTGTTGATGAAACACGCCCTAAGGGAGGGAATGATGGACCACATCACAAGTGTTCAACTTTCCTATTTGTAAAATTCATGTAAGTGAATCTGAACAAAACTCCAATTCTTCCAGCCCTGACCACGGAGTACTTTGAAATAATGAATTTGCTTCACATTCTCTAGTTTTAAATGCAAATTACATCAAAGAGCACAGCAGCAACTTTAATTTTGCCTTTAATTAAAAACTCATTTTGCTATATAGTGCTATGTGAAGTATGAAAAAACACATAGCTGTAATTGTTATGTGAGTTATAAATTAATAATAAACTACTTCTTACAACATGATTTTTACTCTGAGCCTACTAAGGACATCAATAAAAGTGGGGTCATATAGTGTATATGGGCAGAGGAAGAAGTCCTGTATTTGAATAAAGTATGTTTGTCTTTCCACAACTGACTATAAGAACCTAAGGTAGAGTTTCAATAATCGAGCTCTGTGGATGCTCTCTGAGTTTGAAGGGGGAAGTGTATACATAAATAGCAAACATGAAGATCTGATTCTGTAAATGAAAGATTCAGTCAAGAATAAGGCTAATATGGTCTCTTTTAGAGCAGTAGAAATGCCATTTTAGTATCTTATCTTGGTTACAAATTTAAGGAAAAAATGTTTATTGTTAAATCTTGAAATGTTTGATTAATAAAGGAAAATTTATGTAAAAGATTCCATAATGAATCTTTCAGTTTAGGTAAATGAAGATTTTCCTCTGTGTAAGTTAGGTCTGAATAGATACTTAATATGTTTCATTGGTCCTGTGTTTTTGGAGCTTTTTTCTAATTTTGAGAGCAAGTCAATCTTATTATTCCTGACACTGTATTACTTCATTTGTTCTTTGCATGTGATGCAACCAAAGGTATTTGAAATACTTATTTCTTTTAAACCTACATGCCCATTTTGATTTCTTTCTGTTTATGTTAAAACATAACTCTGAGGTAGAAACAAAATGAAACTGCATTTTTGGCATCCTGTGATATGCGAAATTGTCTAGAAGCTTTGAAAGAAGGTTTAGATAATATGATTTATGTTGGGGATTTCCATCTTATATAATATGAGAATCTTGTAGATGGCCTTTGATGCAGTTCAATTAATATAAAATAAAAACCTCCTGGCAAGATATTCTTTTGATACAAGCTGTTGTGTATTTAACAGATAGATAAATACAGGCATTGTTTTGAGTTTTTAATGTAGCTTAGCCTTTAAGGAAGCATTTTCAAAACTCCATGATTTCAAGGACATTTAGACAAGAATCCTTAGCCTGACTTACAAGTGAATGTGAGCATGGAGATGAATACCTGTTCAAGAGATGTAGGAGAAGTAGAAGAGCGAGTAGAAACGTGTTTGCCATTCAGTTAAGCTGACACAGTGCCTGTACTGTTACATTGGCTGCAGAAGGATAAACCTGTCCCCATGTTGGTCGTTGACAATTTTTAATAAAATTGACTACTGGATTTTAACCTTACAGGCTGTAAAATTAAGCTTCTTTTGTACAACCGTATAGAATTGTGGTAGAGATAAGTTAGGTTTTGTTTACTTATTTTTGCCTGTTTAAGGCTGGAAACGTTGGAGAAGAAAAAAGGGTGTACCATTTTTTAAGAGGCTGAGCAATTTCAGCCTTTTTTAATGGGGTTGAGTTCAAGAAGGCTACAGAAAAAGAAACTCTTGCAGTCCTGATGGTTAAGCATTGCAAATGGTCATTATATTAGGGATCAAAAGAAAGAAATTACTTGTTGGCTGTTATTTGATCTATGGTAACAACACTATTATTTTCAGACCTCCATGTTAAAAGCTGAAGCACAAGCAGAAATCTTTGTACTGGGTTGTGGCTTCAGAGAGAATTCACCCACTTGAAATTGAACATCTATGCAAGGTTGAGTGTGGTCTTAACATGTGTGGAAATTACCCAAATGAGTAACTGTGTTGGTTTTTTTTCCAGCGGATTTTGGAGACTATAATCAGTTTGAATCTCATGACTTCCTCCGAGAATATGTGTTGTTTCCTATGGTGAGTTCCTCATCCATCTCTTTTACGGTCTTTTATGAATAATTTCTCCATGCCTCAGTGATGGCTTTGTTGATAACAGAGTAAAAGCACCAGCGCTGAACTAATAGTAGTGGAAATAATTTTTACTCCCCAAAACCTGCAATATACTTGATTGCAGCTGAATGATCCTATGATATGGAAGCTCAGCCCAATTTCAGTTCCTGTCGAGCTTCCACTAGGAACAGGCGTCAACAAAAGAAACACGTCTTCAAATCAAAAAAGAATTTGCAGCTATTTAAAAAGGTGTATATTAGCAGTACCGTAGTATTAGTAATGTGGCATATCAAGGGGAGATAAGGGCTGCTGGTGTAGTAAATGTTGTGTCACAGGGCAAACCATGCAACCTTTCTTCAAGAGAATGTGGATTTACATCAGCTGACTATCGGACTGAAGTGAAGCATGAATCAGGTCTTCTCAAAATGTTCTCCAGGGACTGTGCTGTAAATTTGGTTTAAATTTACACTGGAAACTAGCAAATAACTTCAGTGCTTAGGGAAGGAGTTTAGATCACTAGTGATGTTGGAAATTCTGTGGCAAACATCAACCACTTGCAGTCCATGCCACAGAACCTCTGTGGGAGGACGGATTAGAGAAGAAAAAAAAATCCTGCTGAAGTTAAGACTGACTTTATCTTAGATGAATAAGACCATTAGTATAAGTTTTGAGTGTAAGCTTCATAAAATATAAAAGATCACAGAATTCTTTCTAACTGGAAAAAATATTTGGAAGCAGGGTGGGGTGCCCTGAGTTTAGCTGCCTGGAAGTTAAGGCATCTGGTTTCCCTCTGCAATTAGTGGAGCGGTAGAGGGAGAATGATTCATCTCACTGTAATTTGAAGGCCTGAGAAAGGCACTTGCAGAAGGATTTCATCCTGCTTACCAATGCTCTTTGTACAGGAACTGCAGTGGACAGTCCATTCTTAAGTCCAAAAAGGTGACATCTGCACAATGTCCTGAAGTGAAAGTGCAATTTTGAGCCAGTAGACAGTTTGATACCACCTGAAAAAATCAGCAGGAAGAAGGGCAATTAATGAATGTACAGAGATATGAATATGCCTTGTACAGAATACACATATAGAATGTGGCTTCAGTATTGACCTTTCACTAATAAACTTCTGTTACCCTGACTAGTGGAGCAGGATTTCTCTGGTAAGCCACCTTATCTGTTGATAAGTAGTTGATGATCTTGTGCATAGTTGATGACTTACCATGTTATGTATGAGAACCTTAATAGGAAAGAAGATGGCTGCAAATATATACAGAGAAATGTGTTGTCAGGGTATCACTTTGTAAATTATTGAGCTTCTGCAGAGTTCTTTCAATATAGAATGAATCATAGAATGGTTTGAGTTGGAAGGGACCTTAAAGACCATCTAGTTCCAACTCCCCTGCCATGGGCAGAGACACTTCACACTAGACCGGGTTTCTCAATGCGCTATCCAACCTGGCCTTGAACACTACCAGGGATATAATGATACTATTTTTCTGTTCTGAAAAAAAAAAAGGGGAGGCTTTAGGTCTCTAGATGATCTTTCAGGTGGTTAATTTCTCTGTGATTCAGCATTTTATTCTTTGGCCCCATCTCTTAGAACCTCTGATTTTGAATCAGGTGCCTCCCTGCTGGTGTGATCAGCTCTCTTCTGTTTTGCATGTGCTCACTTTGTGATATCTTGCATTTCATCCATGCTACTGTTACTGAATTTAAGAACATGGGCAAAGTGTCTGCTTCCTACAGCCTTTAGAAGTCTACTCTTAGATCAACTGTTTCTCTAGATATTTCTTTAGCTAATTGTCTTTGCTCTTCTAGGGAGGAGTAGAGAATATAATAGTAAATATTTCACTACAAGTTCAGTAACAGTTGCTAAGTGCTGCAGATACAAACTAGTCCCTAAGCAAGTGGGAGGATTTGAGTGAATCCTGGGCATAGAAAAAGGACGTAGAACAAGAACGTTGCTATAAATTCATTAGTGAAGTGAACTTGTGGATGAGGGAGGGGCAGCTATGTTTGTGCTGTTTGATCTTGTGAGGCTACAATGTGTGTCAAATGGCATTTCTTCAACAGTGAAAAGAACAAAGTTATGTACACAGTACACCCCACAGGTGTGTAGCTGTGCATAGGCATGCACCATGCCATTTTTCATTAGCACGCTACCACTTTCACATTTTTTTGTGGCAGAAGCAAATATCAGAGGGGAGGGCCCCATTGAGCAAGAAGCAGTGTATTTAAGTACATTACAGGCAGCCTTAAGGCTTTTTTAAATAAATGTAAAAACTTTGAGGTTTTGCAAGAAAGTTTTCCAGCTTCCTTTTTTTTGGCCTTGAATTTATGAGCTGACTTCCTTTATTAACTTACTCCCAATTATTTCGGAATTGTTTCTACCGCACTTTATTAAATTTGCAGAATATAAAAGTTTCTCCTCAGAAATGTCTTGCAAGCATATAGTATGTTTTATTGCATATTTGAAGAGGTAGCAAAACTTTCAATCCATTTAACATGAGGAAGGGACAAAAAATACTCAGGAATTCATTATCCGTGGTCTGTGTATCGTTTTGGACTGTTTTAAAAGCTATATATTAATTTGTAAATTTCCAAGTGTTTTTAAAGACTTCTTTGGCCCTTATCCAGGAAAAGATTCTTTATCTGTGCTCTATACTCTTTTCTCTATTTTGGAATAATAAACACCTTATCCCTATTTTTAACAGTATCATTTTACCCTCCCAAAAAAAGTTATAAAAAAGTCAGAACTCTTGTCTTCTCCTTGCACATTTTCATTATCCCATGCTCTGAATTTTAAATTTGATTGATGATAGATTCTCTTTCTGTAACTACCTAGAAGAGCATGAACTGTAAACAATCTCAAAATAGCTGCTGTCATAATTTCTGTGTACCATTTTGTCCCCTTTCTCTGTGGTTGAGTAGTTTTTGATGCAGCTTCATATTTTTACAGGATTGGAACCAGGATGAAGCTGTCTTGGAAGAGCTGACTCAAAAGGTTGCTCAGGAGCACCGGACTCACAGGTAAACTTGATGTGTTACACGTTCAGATTTTTTTTTTTTATCATCCCTATAATACTTCCCTGCCTCCCCCATGCATTCCTGGCAGTGTTTAATTAGCCTATATTCAAGTTATTATTATGCTTTGTCTCACTGGATTTTTAATTAATCTACCACAAAAGGGTATCTACCTCTTGTAAACGCAAAATGGTTGAGAAACTTAATGCCAAATAAATGAACATTTGCACTCTCGGGTTTAATGAGCATGTGTAACACTGCTTGTGCTATGTTGTAGACTCCTTTCTCTTTTTGATTTCATTTAAATCCTGATGGTGAAAGACCCCATTGACTTGATCAGGGGTGATCTGAAGGTCTCTTTCAAGAGAGGTGGGGATGCACGTGCTCCCAGTGTAATGGAAATGAAAATAACAGGAACTGGGTTTTAAGTCTCATGGAGAAGACATAGTATAGTGTTACTAGTTAATGCGCTAGGAGTGCGTGCATTAGTCCTTCGGTAAAAAAACCTTCTTTGTGAGCAGGCTTCTTTCATGTTGTCCAGGTGTTTCGGTGGTGGATGTATCCAAACCTCTAGAGTGCTGTTCTGGGAAAAATGGCAGTGCCCATATGCAACAGGAATGTTATCTGAAGGATGCAACATTGCCCATTACATGACAAAGTGGGTGTTAAAAGATGAATACTCTCTGAGTCTTAGGCCATTCTCAGTCTGAGCTTCAATGCAAGCCTTGGCCTTTGATGCAACCAAAGGGAGAGCTTCCAAGCTGGCCATGAGCAGGCCTGGTTCTATTCTCTTTCTGCCATGGGCTGCTTGTGTGATCTGGGTTAACTCACAGACTTGAAAGGAAGGTTTTCCCACCCGCTGTGCTCTTTAGTGCTATTTCTGCAATACAAAGAAATACTTCCTCTCACTTCAGCAGGTAGATCATATTCCACCTCCTTTCTCTCAGGTATTTATCTGGGCCCTCTATTTCTGTTTGTAAGCTGTGGTAAGGAGTAGCAAAGAGGAGAAATATTAATAGTGGCCTTCTTTTGGAGCAAGGTCTTTAAACCTGCAATCTATTCTGACCTGCTTTTGAGAATTGAAATCTCTCTGAATTCCTGAGCTGTGACAGGAGCATGTGTAGACATGTGTGTAAAACTTTTCAGCTGGTTTGTTCTCTCCTACAAAAGAGAATCTGTTTAACTTTTGGATTTAGTGCCTGTGTTTTTGAACAGCCAACTTGAAAATGTGTGTCTTTCCTTTTAAGTTATTTTAAGAAACTTCAGTGGCCTTATATACTATTCAGGCAAATTAGGGCACCTGTGGCTCAAATCAACCATCCAAAACTATCCAAAACCTGATGCAATGGCCTGATAAAGCCTGGAAAAGATTTGATGCGTACAGAAGAAGTTGAGTAATGTGGTCAGTTCAGTTTGTTCCTCCTGTAATTTGGACTGTGCTTTTTACCTTATCTTAGTGACATTTAGTAAAATTTCCCCCCTTGCTGATTATGATCCTAGTGCTGAAAGTTGGTTTTGTGTTGTGCATTTCTACACAGCATCTCCAAAGTGTCTTCTCAGGTGGTTTGTGAAACTCCTATTTTTTTACTAGTATTTCTTTATGTGTGTGTGATATTGAACTATTTGCTCCCTTTTGTTAATCTAATTGCAGTGGCATTACAGCAGCAGAGGCTGAGTTAATGTACATCAATGAAGTGGAACGTCTGGATGGGTTTGGACAGGAAATTTTCCCTGTGAAGGTATGTTTTTGTATATTATAAAGGAACCTCTGAGTCAAATGATGCAGAACTCTGCAGCAACCTTTGTAATGTTGTCCAAAAGAGACAGGACTTGTTTCACTCTTCTGGAGGGTGAAATGGCTGCTGGTAGTTTGAATGGACATTGTAGCAGTCTGTAGTGTTACTTCTCTTTCATGAAAATCCTTGTCACGGAAGAGGTTGCTATGCGCTTGGGCCTTCTCACTTGGAAAATAGAGATGCTCCTTGCTTTTGAGTGCTGTCTGTGGGAGAGTGGCTGAGGCAAATGAACCTCAGCTCTGGCCTTTAACAGGATAGGAAAATGAGACCTTCTTATGTCTTTCTAAGTCACTATTTACCAAGCATTAACTTTGTCTTTTCTCAGTGTCTTAGATGTGCACACAGGTCCTCCACACATGTATAATTAAGGGAGAATTTCAAGGATTATTTTGCATTCACAGTCACTTTCGCTTCACTGGAAGCCCCTTTCTGCCATGGGTAGTCTGACTGCCTGGCCTTATGGAGCACGTGGTGCCATGATAAAGTTGTGCTGAGAAACTGAAAACTGCTGTTCCCAACATGACCCATTTCTCTTTATGAACCAACCCAGCCACTGTGTGGTGAACTGTGAGTGGTTTTTCTGCTAGTTAAAGATAACTAGGAATTTTAAAATAAGCACAACTACACACCAAACAAAACAAGTTTTCTGCTGAAGTCAAAATTGGTCCTTTAGCACCAATCTAAGAATTGGCCTGAAAGGGAGGAGCTGAAAGGCAAAAAACCTTCAACCCGACAACAAAAGATTTGGAATGTTTATTACCAATGAATGAAATCAATGTTTTCCTCAAATTAATTTGGAATAATGCCACACACTACTGCAAAAGACATTTCTGTGTTGGAAATGTCATTAGATATTACTGCATGTCAGTAAGGTAAAGTATGAACAGTATACTGGGCGCTCTGCAAAGTTGCGGGAAGATGTTAACCTTGTATCAAAGAGCAGCGTGCTGGCCTTGGAGAAAAATAAAACTGCATTCAAAGGGGAAAATGAAAGATTTCTCTCTTTTCTCTGGTAGAAAATGCTATTAGAAATACATTTATCTTTTTTTCCATGTAGATATTTGTGTATACACACACACACACACACACACACACATGCACACGCACACATATATATATGTATTTATATATATATAAATACATACATTTTCCCAACATCTTCTGAATCTTTTTGCCTTCTAAAGCTGCTTCTGGCGAGAAGGCAGAAGAATATATTGCCCTCTAATCAGACTAAACTGAAGACTCTCTGGTGTCTTCTGGAAGAAGCTGGCATATTCAGCATGGATGGGGCTGGGGCTTCAAAATTGGCATCCATTCTTTGTTTGTAGAAGGCCTAACACTTAGTAGTTACAAACAGTTGCATATACTTTATCATTACCTTCTGAGGATCAAGTACAGCAAGGCCAGGAGAACAGCTGTAGTCTGATCTATTAAAATGCGGATTTCTACAGCATGTGCATGCACAGTGCATGAACTTCTCATATTCTTTCTTCTAGCAGTTCTTTAACCACACTCTTTGTGTTAGCATGATTTCTATTTACCACTTTAAAGTATGAATCAATTACTATAAGTGCAGCTGAGGGTGAGTTTTTGTTGATAAATATAGAAAATGTAGAAAAACCTCTGTCAACAGTAATAAGCTGCTTTAAGAAAACTGATTGCAAAATGGAGCAGAAGCACATGGTTCTCAAACAGGAGCCCACAAGGAGACAGGTGGGAATAGGAGAGAAATAGGACTTCTCAAAGTCCACTCTTCTTGTGTTGTTTTTATGTGGTGTATGCAGTTGAATATTTAACCTAACAATTGAAAGTCAATTGAGGATGTATCTGTATAGATATACAAGTACTTTTTATGGTGACATGCTGTGAACATCTACACAGAATACTTAAAGGAGGAAGCATGAAAGGTAGAGCTTTTGAGAGGGATTCCATCTCCAGGTGTGGTGTTCTGAAATCTCTACATGTTTTAACAGATGACTGGAGAAATACTATGAATGTGAAAGGACTGTTGCTTTTGGTATTCACAGGGGCTCTAGACAGCTATAATCACAATGGTAGGGGATGTTGGGTATTATACAATGAATGCCAGTTTGTGGTCTGCCTGGTGTTTGATAGAGGAGAACCTTGTGCTCATTTAGCCTTCTTTTGTTTTCATTAATCAACAGAATGAATCCACTGAAGTGTTAACTGCTTTCAGATAATACAAATCAGTCCAATCAAACAGCAAAATATATGTTACTCAAGGGTTAGTCCTGCATTTATACTGAAGAAGGGCTTCTCTTTGGTAGTTCAGCATGCATTCCTATACATATATTGACCAGTCTCTTTATTAAACTAAATATATTATTCTTTCTCTGCAGGATAATCATGGAAATGACATACACCTTGGTATTTTCTTCATGGGAATCTTCATAAAAAACAGAACTGGCAGGACAACTGTGATTTATAGGTAAAAACTAGGGTCTTCTGCCTTAAAGCAGTTTCTTTTCAGAGGTCCACGTGTGGGACTTTTTCCTGACTTACATATGTGACTTTATGCCAACAGTGCCAATCCTCTAACTAAGGAGTAGTCACCTTGCTGTTTTCAGGATTGGTCTCTTGGCCATAAGAGATGGGATAAAGAACAATTTCTGATGTCTGTGAATGGGTTTGATGGCAAGAAAACTGTAGTTGCCTGTCATGTATCTTGTTCTATTTTACAAGGCTTTGATTCCTTTTCTTTTCTTGTCTTTATGTCTGCTTCTTTGATGCTTCTGAATGCAAATCTGTTAAACCTCACAGCTGGCAGCCCAGGAGCTCAACGTTTTTGGAAATCTGGTTGCCATATTTAGGTGCTCCACTGAAAAGAAGTTAAACTTTCTCATTCTGTAATTTTGAAACTCCTGACTGTGTCACACTTCTTCTGCGGTTTATTTTGGTTATTAAGAATCACTTAAGTCTTTCCATTATCTTTCTTGTGCGGATCTGTTCTGTATGAAAAAAAATGTTGCTAGAAATCTTCATGATGCCGGGGAGGATAGTTTCGTTCTTCTTTGCTACTGTTCCAGTAGGTATTTTCATTACTGTTGCTATTTGCTTGAAGTAGATTTTTACTAGTCCCTGTTACTAGAGTATGAATTTTGTGCAGCCAAAAAATTTGTGTTTTTTGAGGTGCACTGATTTTCAGTCAGTAGCTAAGGCTTGTATCACACTTAAGCTGGAATGTCAGGTTTGGGGTTTTTTTGCCTTAAAAGGGCTTTCAGTAGTCAGCTAAAAAAATGTTAGGGCTCCCTTTTCTACATAGCTGATGCTTTGCATATTTAATTTTAGAAGAAATTAGATAATCCTTTAACTGGGCCACGTGACAAAAGCAAAAAGTTTCTTTGCATGTAAAATTTAGAGTTGGTGCTGGGATTCTTACTGTTTGGAAATATGCACTTCAAGCATCCTGCCATGACATGAAGAGGAATGCATGCTGCAAACAGAACAAACAAGTCCTTTCCATCCCCGTGGATTGCATGCAATGTACGCAAATGTCTGTCAGCTATTTGTAAGAAGATTATAACTCTGATCTTGGGCAACCTGACAATTACTTGGGAAAAAAAAGAAAAGATTGCAAACATAAAACCAGAGTATTAACATGGTATGCATAGCCTACATAACCATGTTGTCAACTTAGCCTTCTTTAGCAAGAATTGGCACTTAATGAAACTTGCAAACAGCATTTGGAGAGGAATGGCACTTAAAAAAATAATTCTATTACACGAAGCTAAAATCAATCAGTTAAAAAATGCCACAGTTCAGTAAGATGTTTATTATTAATGTGTTTTCGATCTGTCTCCTGTTGTGAGTCTTCTTTTAACTCTCCTGCTTTGGGTTAAGAGCTAAATATCCTTTCATTTTTAATCAGAACATGACTTCCTTATTTTCCTGACCATGTTTCTTCACCAAAGAGCTACTAAAAAACTTTCCCATAAAATGAGACTGATGTTGACTAAGGGATTCTTGATGTGTTTGTGAAATGTTTGAATGTATGTGTTGGCAAACTCTACTGCATTTTTTTTACTCAACAGGTGGAATGACATTGGGAATATATCACATAACAAGTCTTCGATTGTTCTAGAGTTGATCAACAAAGAAGAGAATGTACTCTTTCACACAGTAAGAAAAAGATCTGCTCAGTGTCATCTAGAAAGCTACTTATGTAAAAATAAACTTTTAAAATTCCACTTTCCTGGAGAGGCTCACTTGCATAACACCCCCCCCCTTACAGTTCACATTTTACTTTATGCAGAATGTAAAATTAACTTAATTTAGGTAACAATATGCATATTCTATTCCAAGCATCCTGAAATACAGTGTGCTGGGAAGTCTGAAAAAAACTGAAGTGCATTTTGGATGGCATAAGTACAGCATCATAAGCAGTTGTAGAAACTGGGCATAAACTATCATGTGTGCACATACTGGAACTCAGAGGGCTGCGCTGCTGTTCTGTGCTATTTAAAATCACTCCACATCTCCCTGAACTAAGGCCAGTATAGACTGGACCAGCAAGCTTGAGCCATTTTTTTGTTGTTGTCCCTCCTACTGTGACTTAGCAGCGAAGTGGCAGCATGTAAAGGCACGCCACTCTATTTCAGTAATCCAATGCCTTGAATGCTCTTGAGGGCACTAGACATGTTCTTGGCAGACACATTCTGTACATGGTGGATCTTACCAAGCATTCCTGCAATTGGATTTTTTAAACTCTTCTTTGTCACTTCTTGGTAAGAGTAACAAAATAAAATTTTTTCCCCTTATTTTTTTCTTGTCTCTAAAGGACGATCTTGAAAATGCCAAATATATTTCACGCCTGTTTGCATCAAGACACAAGTTTTACAAACAGAATAAAATCTGCACAGAGTGAGTATTCTTTCTTCAGAGTTGTTTCCTGACACCCTGCTTTGGAATTGATCTGAGTTTTGGCATGTCTGGTTTTGTTTGGTTTTGTTGTTTTTTGGGTTTTTTTTCTAGTCACTTATATCAGGTATTCTTTTCCCCTTTCCCTTTTTTTCTTGTTTTGTTTTAACCAACACCAAGAACAGACAATTGGAAATGAAATTTCACTCTGAGACTTGTGAGGCTTTGATGCTCCCCAAGCAGCCAAATCCTACAGAGAATCTTGAGTTGAAGGCCTTGTTCTCTGCTGTTTATAACTCAGAGTATTAGTATAAACTGGAGTGAAAGGTGACATATGTTATCATGTCAAAATGTGAGTTGCAGTAGTAGATGCACTGCTTATCTAGCAGCTAAGGGCAGTGGAAAGGTTGTCATCTTCTAATTTGGGCAGTATAATTTATCTGCCTCTTATGTGTCCCAAGAAAGGGAGGACACCTGGGCACGTTAATCTGCGTAGCTGTACTAGCACAGCACAGCAGAGATTGTAAGTCTAAAGCTGAAGTCTCCCTTAGGCTCTACTTTGAGCACTTTCTTAGGAACTGACTTTGAGCTAGTCCTCTCACACGGGTGGACTCTGAAGGAGAATTCATTAGGCTTTAGCTTTAAATCAAATGTCTGTTAGCTGTTTTATTTACACCAGCACACATTTTTTGATGTTGAGATAAATTTAGCTTTCAAAATATTAGAGTTTTGAGAAGTTTTCATGATGTACTGAGTGTGTATAGCATAGAACATTAAATTCTTGCAAAACTTATCATCTTAGTTAGCTGGAAAGATATGAAGAAGTTTCATCTCTATCAACAACTTTAGTTAGACCTGGACTTCCCATCTGTTCAGCTGGGTAATGCCATCTGTTGGAAAATAAAGCCAAAACGATGAAGAGAAGATTGGAAGGTCTAGCTTTCTAATATTACGCGTGCACACATTATATTAACGTATGGGGAGTTAAAGCATAGGAGAGTCCAATGAGGTGAATTGTTTTGAGTGATCTTTTCAGTTACAGAAAAGAGATGTTGATTAGATTTCACATGGTGCTTACAGTTCTTGGGAGTGAGTGGAAGACCAGAAAAGATATTTCTTAGCAGCATATAATGGATTTCAGTAGTCCAATACTAAATTAAATTTTAATGGTCCCAAAGAGATTGAATTCAAAGGAAGATCCTGATTGTCTCCCCTATGACAGTCAAGAAAGAAAACAAAATGCCATAATCTGTCATCTTGGGATATTTCCCCTTTGACGCTGTATATTGGGGTAAACAGGGAGAACTATTCTTTTACCAATCATAATACAGACTGCAGAAGCAATAGCTTTTGAACATGTTTCTTTCTAATCACTGAACCCTAAGCATATGGGTACCACGAACTGGGTGTATGTAGCAGCTTCATATGCAACTTGCAAACTTATGAAGATAAGGAATGTCACAAGGTCACTGAGTGAAATAACTAGAATTTAAATGTATTTTTGTCATTAGAACTGCTCTCCTTACCACAGTCTCATGTGATATAAGCTTCGGTGTTAGAGCCACAGATATTGATGACAGCATATGCCAATGTGTGTTTTCTAGCCAAATAATTTTCCTGCTCTCTGTGTTAAAATAAGTTGTTTGTTTTCCTGTGTGCCTTTCCTCTAATCGCACATAACATCATTCACCAGATCAGAAACTGTAAGAGGACAAATTCCACCTTTCCTCTCTTCACGTAAGCACTATATTTCTACCTCCTTCAATTTGTTTCTTTCTCAGATTTTTTTATCTCCTACACTCCTTGTTCCTTCCACTGCACCTGGCTACTCTAACATTGTATGTGGCTCTGCTAGTATTGTCTAAAAGTTGCTTTTTCTGTTTCTTCCTGATCTATGTGCATTGCTCTTGAGTGATTGCTATCAATTTCATAAAATTGTCATTGTTTTAAATGTTTACCTTAAGTCATCTGAGACTGCCTGTGTGCCATGTTCAGTTTTTGTTGCTTAAGTGACTTGTTTGTTAAATTCTGGTTTAAAAAATGAATCATTCTTTTTGTTTCCAAGTAAGCCAAATGGGATAATGAACAGAAGGCATGTATAGTTTGGAACTGGAATACTACCCATATTTAGAGAAGAACTTGAATTATTTTCATTTATTCGTGTATCTAAAAATCTCATTAATAAGCAATACTTACAGATTGTTCATGTCTTGTTTTACCCATTTATTCTTGACTCAGAATTGAAGTGTTGTAGTTTCTATTATTTCTCTTTTTTTTCTGCAGACAATCAAGTTCTCCTCCCCCTATCCGACGACGGCCCACCTGGAGTAGGTCATCTTTGGTATGTGCCACAGTGAGACCTTTGAGAATGTCTATATAATTTCTGATGGGAAGAGGCATTGTGTAGGATGAAGTACTTTCTAAATTTCAAATAAGCACGTTAACTCAGTTCTTTTAGGCGATATGATTGGAATGAGTTTCAAGGGTGTGGCTGCCCAGGTTGATTAGTTAAACTGAATAATATCACCACTGAGTATTTAACATTACAGTCTTCCAGGTGTTATATTTTCATTTGCCCTGCAGAAACTGAACATCTTTTCTACTGGACTGAGGTTATTTCAATATGTAGATATCCTCTAGAAAGAATTTGAAGTGTCCTGTGCTGTATGCATCAAAACCTAGTCCTTACGTAATGTTACGTTTCACGTTTTTTCAATTCCTCGTGTTTTTGTGTAAAGACTACTTACAATTTACCAGCTTCTTGGGCTAGGAGCCTATTTTCTGTGTGAAGTTACTGTTAATTTAAGTTAAACTAATATACTCAGTAAGGATTGGAATTCAGAGCTTTTCTTAAATTGTACTTATTTCCATTTAACTAATCTCCAGGAAGAACTAGAAATCTGACAAAACTGGTTAACTTTTTCCTGAAATCTTGACCAAAAAAATCACATGAGACTCTCTCTTCCCCCCCCAATCGGTTCTAAAAATACTCTTTTTTTTATTAAATTCTAACATCTAGTGTGTCAGTATTTCTTGCTCTTATTTAAGAGATTGTGAATTTCTGTACCAGCAACGCTGCTGGTTCCTTAGACAGAGGGCAATATTATCTCTATGCAGGTTGCCAGTTTTCATGTCTCATATAGGTTATACCTGCTTTGTAGGTCTTTCCAGAATGAAAACTCTGTTAGCCTATTGCTGCATGGCAGAAAGCTCATGTGGGAGAAGTGTTTTCTTGATATATCCTCACAGCATGGTTACGGCTTGTGAAAAGGTTCCAAAATTAAGCTTAAGCGGGTACTGATATTAGGGTAGTTTTATCATTGTGGACTGCAACAGAGGTTATCTGCTTGTGTGAATATATATACAGGCCAATAGATCTAAAAGGTGCATTCTGTGTTTCCCAGCCACTGGCAGGAAAGCTGTGGTAGCTGTTTCCAGATTTCTTTGTCCCTCCATTCTTAGCGTGCTTCTAAAGTGTCATGATGTGATACACAGGCTATATATTGTGTTCTTGGAGGCATAGTTACAGTATTCTCGGTATCTACTAGCTTGGTCCCTGAAAATAACTAGGAAAAGCTGAAGGAAATGTGCTTTGCGTTCTTATGCTGTGGCCTCAGATATATCACAAGGGGGAAAAGTGAGCTGCTTTCTATATTTATATATGAAAAATGGAAATCTGCTTCAAATCCTGCTGCCACTTTGTTTTGAACATAAGCATGCAACAAGTTTAAAAACCCTGAAGTCTCAGGAAGATCAAAAGGAGGAATGTGGGCTCATCAATTGAAAAATGAACTGGGCTGCTGCCTGCTCACGGTGAACTTTCAACCGCCTTTTTCATAATTGTTCTGTTAACTTGTTGGAACAGTTCTCTATAGAAGAGGGAAAAAAAAGCCCTCCTGACTGTTGTCTGCACTGTACATACCTTCATGCACCTACCTATTCATTTGTCTTGTATGGCAATAAATCAATAGGCAGAAATGGGAAGTGAAGTGGAATCTTTGAGGTGAGGCACTGCCACTTCACTAGGGATCATGTTCATTACTTTCAGATTAAGGCCCTTTATATGGTTTTGGCATCATGCTGAACCTGTATTTTTTTAACTACTACTTTAGAATCATTTTATGGTGTCTCTTTTTTCCTGTCAGGCTACCCAGTGGTGCTGGTTTTCCAGCAAAACCCCCCTCTATGTAGGAGATCTTAATATGATGGTATGTTTAATTACCTGATTTAAAAAAAAATCCAAGTGATCCTTAATTTGGATATTGACATTCTGCAGACCTTAGGGTTCTTCTCTTTTATCAGAAGAGGCATATGGACCTTCAAAAAAAAAAATTCCCCAATTTCTTGCAGATACCTTTCATAACATCTATCACAAAGAAAACTGTCTGCTTCAGATGTATACATCTGAAGTCACTTCTCTTTCCTTGCACTTTTCTTTGCCCTCCATTTGTTAGATTTTCCAACATCTTGGTTAGTTCCAGACTCAGCTCCTCTACTAAGGTTATCAACAGCAGGTTCCTTGGCCCATATTCTTCAACAAGAGTACAATCAGAAGGGATTGTTGGAGCAGAAATATTGTCGTTTTCTAGTTCTGGCTTAACACAGCGTTTTTTTTATGCAAGGATTCATATGTGAACTCAGTATCTTTGATTCTCATTCCTTCTCACTAGTTACACATAAAATGTAAATTTAACCCCTTCCTCACCCCTCTTCACTAGCAAACTTACATTATGCTCATTTGGTGTGTGTGCACACAAAGGTAGATTATTTGGTGAGGTTTTTTGCCTTGGGCATTCATGGTATTCCTTAATAGCTTGAACTACTTGAATCAACCTGGATAAAAAGCCCTTATTCTGCTGTTAAGGAAGATACATTCATGAGACAGCAGTGCCTTCCTTCTCCTTCTGCTTACTCCATGAATTGAAATATGTTTTCGTAAACTTTGCTCAGTGACATCAGGCAGGACATTGCAGTGCAGGTGGCAAAATGCGTTTGCCTAACACATTGGTTTACTAATGGACAAAGCTGGTCAATATGGCATCAGCTCTGATTTATTTTTCTGCAAATAATCCTGTTGATTTAATGCTGAATCGCACCCTCTGAGACTTAAAAAACTTGTTACAGTGCAGATTATTGGCAAAACGCTCTAATTCATTAGCTAGGGGATCCGATGTTCATGTAATTTGCAGAGTTATTTTAAGTCCATCTGTGATCTATTGCTTGTATAACAGTGTTCTAGGTCCTTGAATTTGTTCCGTCTCCTGCTTTTGTCCCGATTAGGTGTCTGTCTTATTTGGGTTTAATTCTTCAAGGGCAAGGGCTTTTAATAAAAGTTTGAAAAGCTTTAAAAGAGCTGAAAGTGTGACTGCTGTTTTTTGAAGTGATTGAGCTTAAAGGAGTCTTAACTGGTCAGCTTTGGACTCTATAACAAAATTTAGCAAGCAATTTACAAAAAGTTACTTTCTGTTCTATAAAGAACGATCAAGCCGTGTGCCTTTGACTGGGTAAGAAAGAGCAGTATTCAGTGGAAAAGGCTTAGGACCATTTTTCCTGTTTCCGTTGCAGAAACGGTAGCGAATGAAGTTCTAATACTTCTTTTTTTTTTTTCTTTGTGCTTTTATTTCAGCCAAGACAACATCCTTTTATACTGCCTCCTATGCATGTCCAGTGTGGAGAACACTACACTGAAACACATAATTCACAAGGTACTCGAAGCGTAAATTTTTCCTTTAATGGACTTCAATTTTATGCATATGCAAAGAAGCTCCTAACCCTTATGTCTAGATTTACAATGCCATCATGGTCAAATGGGAGCTGCTGCTGCAAGAGAACAAGCAGTTTTATAGTTAATGATGCAGTAAGTCTTCTGTTTAAAGTCCAATTTCAGTTTTCAAATTTCTCTAAAATATCTGTGCATGATTATATGGACCTTAAACTTGGTATTCCAGCTCAGTGAGCTGAAAAAATAATTTCTAAAGGGAGTATGATGGCTGCACTCAAAGGCAGTGCCAGCTGGGGCCAGGGAGAGAAACCAAGTGAGGGAAAAGGATAAAGCAAATATCTTACTGTAGGAGAAATCATAGCATTCTGTCCATGAAACGGTATCTTTAGATAATCTTTTCTGCTAGTTTTTCACCAACATCTGCCTGCATTGCTAGCCTTACGAACGTAAGGAGGGTTAACTATTTTTATGCCCATGTGTGACAAATAAATTCTTTAAGAGGTTGTACCAGGTTACTTTGATCAAGTCTGGAAATGGAGCCTAGCCCCTAAACAACTTCAGTCTCACACCCTTAACTACCCCAGCTTCTGGAATATACGTAGCCAGGTCTTTTAGGTTAATGTTCTTTGCAGTTCATGAGAGGTACAGTTGAAGTACTCTCGCCAGGAGAGAAAGTCTCTGTCATACCTGATAGTGTTTTGGAGTTGTGGTGGTCTGACTAATTTTAAGGTAGAATTTGATAAGTTTTAAGGGGAGACATTCACTATAGTTCCTTGCATACAGTAGGCTTGATTTAGCAGCTACTACTGTTTACTTTGAAGGTGAGGCTCTGAAGGATATTCTCAATTTTAGAAGAACTGTCAAGTTCCCTTAGTTTTACCACAGACTTTGCTATATTGTCAGAGAACTATCCGATTTCAGAGTCTAGGGAACTGTTACAAGATTTTCAACATGGATAGTCTTGAAGTAAAGTTGTGATCCAGGATATGGTCTTTACTATTAGATTTCCTCACAAATATACTTTTCTGAGTTATTAATATTCTATAGCACCTCTGTAGGGTGGTTTGCTGTTTGGTTTGGGTTTGGGGGTTTGGGTTTTTTTGGGTTTTTTTTTTTGTTTTTTTCCCCTGAGCTTTGATTACCCAACTGATATCATACTTCAGATCCTCAAAACTGTTGATTGGTCAGAAGTAGGATTTCCAATTCCGCAGTCCTCTGCTAATTTGAATCACAGACAGCAGCGTATCAACAGAAAAGATAAAGAGAACTTTTTAGGTTAACCATATGCTAACAGCACTGGATTTTTAAGGTGTCAGCAGCAGTGAACCCTTCCAGGATGCTGAGGGAGGAGATGCCCCTTTATTATTCCTTGCCACCTCAGGCAAAAACGCTTCCTCTCTTTCCCCTTTCATGTCTCCCACAGGGATCTGAACTACCATATTTTGCTGTTGTGAGGTTTACCTTAGTAGCTTTGTTTTAGTTATATTTCAATGACTCAAGACCACATGCTTCCTGCATGTGCACTGGTACACTAAGCTGTCTCTGTATTCACTAGTGCAGACTGCATTTGAGGTTTTGTTAAGATTGAATGAGTCCTTGTATGTTAAAATTGTCAACATTTATATCTCTGCTCTACACAGATAGCATTTTTCATGGAAATGAAGAAACCTTCTACTGTAGGTCTCAGACCAGTTTGGATAGGTGTCCAATGGACTTCAGCTACTTGAATGGTAATGGACCCAATGGGAGCGTATGCAGTGCCCACAGCATGAACTCCCTCAATCGCTCACAGAACTTCATCCAGGCATCTCCAATGTCCTCAAATCTGAGCATCCCTGGAAGTGACATCATGAGAGCAGACTATATCCCCAGCCACAGACACAGTGCAATCATAGTACCATCTTACCGACCAACTCCAGACTATGAAACCGTCATGAGGCAAATGAAGAGGGGGGTGATCCAGATGGATAGCCAAAGTCAGTCTTTGCGGAATCTCAATATTGGAAACACACATGCTTATAACCAGCCAGAAGACCTAGTTTACAGTCAACCTGAGATTCGAGAGAGACATCCTTACACAATTACATACGGGCCCCAGGGTGGTGGCTATAACAAGCCTGTTGCCCCCTCTGAACAAATGAACCCTAATAATGCTGCTCAAAATAAAGCAGCAGCCAGTGCCATCTCCCACACTGTCAGCACCCCAGAACTGGCCAACATGCAGCTTCAGAGCAGCCAGAGTTACAACACCGCTCACATGTTAAAGAACTATCTCTTCAGACCCCCACCTCCGTACCCGCGCCCACGTCCTGCCACGAGCACACCGGACCTGGCAAGCCACCGGCACAAGTATGTCAGCGGGAGCAGCCCTGACCTGGTCACTCGTAAAGTCCAACTCTCAGTAAAAACCTTCCAAGAGGACAGCTCGCCAGTTGTCCGCCAGTCGCTGCAGGAGGTCAGCGAGCCCCTCATGGCGGTGAAGCACCATGCAGCGGTGAACAAGCGCCACAGTTTGGAGGTCATCAGCAACATGGTGCGTGGTATAGAAGCCATGGCACTAAAAACTTTAAACGCCCCTCTGCCACGCAGGAACACTTTGCGGGAGCAGGTGCAGCCGGAAGAATCAGTTCAGATGGGGCACGAAGTTCAGCAAGTTCCTCATTATCATCACAAAAAGACATTTTCTGATGCCACGATGCTGATACACAGCAGTGAAAGTGAAGACGAAGAAGAAACCCAAGAATCTGTGTCACAGATAACAGCCCTTCATGAGAACATGGAGTACAGTGCTCAGCTGCAAGCTGCCTTGGCTAGAATACCAAATAAACCTCCTCCGGAGTATCCTGGGCCTCGTAAAAGTGTCAGCAATGGAGCCCTGAGGCAGGACCACGTTAGCATTTCTGTGGCTGTAGCCAGGGCCAAGGCCATGAGACCGGGGCCTTCCAAAGCCATCAGTGTGTCTCGAACTGATCAAGTGGCAATAAATGGGTCGTCGCTTGGGCCCTCTATCTCAGAGCCGGACCTCACCAGTGTGAAGGAGCGGGTCAAGAAAGAACCAGTCAAGGAAAGGCCTGTGTCTGAAATGTTTTCTATTGAGGACAGCATTATAGAAAGAGAAATCATGATGAGGGTAAGTACCTTCCTCTGTTGCGGTGGCTTCTTGGAAGTTAGTAATCACACAGGTCAATTTCCATACCAGAAAACTGTTGGGTAGGTAAACTGTGGGGAACGTGTGGGTGGAAAGTTGTGGATTTGCTTATAGTTG
Organism: Corapipo altera; assembly: GCF_003945725.1. Taxonomy (NCBI): domain Eukaryota; kingdom Metazoa; phylum Chordata; class Aves; order Passeriformes; family Pipridae; genus Corapipo; species Corapipo altera. The sequence goes on from NW_020884884.1 coordinate 4,107,765, forward strand.
GGAAATGTGATATTAAGCACAAGGTACAATTTGTTTTTGTGGGTCTGTATGGCCACCAAAGGGGCTGATCCCATGCACTGCTGTTGGGCTTGTCTGTTTCTTCAGCTGTGGCTCTTTGGCTGCTGGCCAGGTCTGTGTCTGACCCAGCCGAGGATGCCACCACCCTGGCAGCTGTGCCAGCTTGAGGTGGGTGGCAGGGCATGGAGCCAGTGGTGAGGGGGCTGACAGCAAAGCCCCCCTTGATGCCTGCTGCCCCTCTGCCTGCACGCCTCTCCAGCCCCCATGGATTTGAGGGCAGGGAGAGTCTGAAATGTGTTTGCTGAGATGGGTGGGAGGTTTGGTTACAGCGCTAGCATTTTATTCCTTCTTTGCAAGGATGTTGAGTTAAGTATCACATAACATAGTGGGAACTCTTGATTTTCTTCGAATGATCTTTAATTCCTTTCCTGCCACTTTATGTAACATAGTTATCTAAATGAAACCCTGGTAGCTGTAGGATATGGATTGTTGGTTTTGCCAGTAACTGAGGAACCAGATATCTAAATACAGAAGCAGCAGATGTAGAGGCTGTGTAGTTAAGCATCTGGACTGTTTATTTTTTAAAAAATGCATTCAAGTATGAGAAATAAGATTCTGTTAAAACTGCAATGAATTTAAAATAAAAAGTATTTAAAGTTTTCAGTGCCCCTGTGAGCAATGACAGAAATATGAGGGGTGCTTACCACTTAATGACTTACACATGTACTTGACGCAGTGCTGTGGAGGAGTACAACTGCAGTCACAGAAAGAAAAGTGTATGCTGTAGTTCTGAATTTCAGAATTGATGTCTGAAACAAATTAATGAAGTCTGGTCTAGAGCAGAAAAGAGGTTGTAATGTACTAGATCAATAACTAGTTAGATTTAAAATACTGCTGTATATTCAAAGAAGTTTTCTAAACATATTAATTGTTGTTCTTGTTTGTTGGGGATCCTTACGCTGATGTAATTGTTAGGAATCAAACCTGAGCTACTAAGTTGCAACGTGGAGACTGAATTTACTCCTTGCCACCTCCTAAATTCTAAATCTGAAATAGATACTTGACTATAAAACATGACTTTTTGTGAATTAATAGACATTTGTATAACAATGAATATATATATATATGCGCTTTTTTGATCTTCTGAAGAAAGAAAAAATATTGAAATGCAGGAACCTACAGGATTTTAGGATGGAAATGAAGGTGAGAAGAGATCTTGGATGTTGTTTGAATATTCTTCTGCAATAACCATTCAGATGCTTTGGTCAAAAAGTGCTGTTTTTGTTTTGAAAGTAAAGGGGTACTCTTAGCATTAGGCTTTTAAGGTGGTTTCAGCCTAGATGAGGAATCTTAACATGTGCAGACCTTCCTTTTGTCATGGGAATCAAGTGTTATATTAATGGAAATTTGATGACCTTGATCTGTTAAAGGCAGACTTTTTTTTCTGTTTTACCTTTGAAGTAGTAAAAATAATAATATCCCCAAACAAAGAAAAAATTCGTGCATTTTCCTGCTTTCTGAAAGTATGAAATGAAAGCAGAGTGGGTTTGGATTTTTGTTCTGCTTATTTGTTTGTATTTTGCTTAGTGCTCTGGAGGAACCCAGTGGTGAGGAAAAAGCTCACAAACTTTTGAAAAATCAAGCTATTTACATATGTCTGAGGGCATTCAGGTCCAATAGTATGTTTCTAGGAGCTGAGCTTGGCTTGTCTGGTGACCACAGCTTCCATATGTGTGCCCCAAACCAGGCATCTCTTGTACTTATCTCTCCTTCCAAATCCAGCAGAAAGAACTGTTAAGGAAATAGAATAAAATGTTCCTGATTTGGGTACTTCTGCAGATGCTCTGTCTCTTTTGATGCTTCAGCTCCCAGTGGCATTAGGAGGGGGCAACAGGATGAATTTAAAATTCATGCTCTGGTTCTCTATGTCATAGCATAATATGATGCATGAATATGATAAACAATATCCCTCCCTGGCTGCTGTTATATTCAGTTTCTGGGACATGTGAGCTCAGTTTTTAGTGCAAAATATATCATGGGTGCTGTGTGAATCACCATAACAGCTGACTGCATCAGAAGACTTCTCATTTTAAGTATTACCATCACAGAAGAGAAACAATGGTCTGTGTTTTACTGTTTGATATGATAGATTGAAATTATTGCTTTTAAGAGATGCTCCAAGCATCTTGGCTTTGGTAGCGCTACTTTAACATAACAGAGTGATGCTTTGTGTGTCCTGCATTCAGAATAATGTCTGCAGGAAAATGCTTGAGATTGTATTTGTATGTCTTTTGATGGCATGTAAACTGCATTACATGCTGGGATTGCTTCTTTGAAATTAAAATTCTGTGCTCATGTAGGAGCAGGCCTTTGAGGAATAAGAGGAAGAATAGAGGTTGTATTTGAATTTACGATGCTAATGGTGATCATCTGCATTCCTTGGCCAGAGAGTTGCAGATTTTGGAGATTAAAAAAACATTCCAGCATTTTACTGGCATTATAAATAATCACACAGAGATGAAAACGTGCCTTTTCTTGCCAAAAGAATCTAGAAAAGCAGAAGATGGCAGGCCTGGAGGCCCAGAAGAGGCCCTTGATGTTGGCAGCACTGAACGGACTCTCAGTTGCTAGGGTTCCAGTGCCGGAGGACAGCCAGGATGAAGTCGCCAAGGTGCCAATGGATGAGAGGGTAAGATGGAGGCTCATGAAATGTTGCTCATTCTTTTTGTTCCCAAGAGCATGAAGTTTCTAAAATACAAAAATTTGATCTAAAATTTGAAAAGAAGTTTCTCTAAAAGTTTTCAGAGCCACTAATGCAAAGAGTCTGTGGTTAAAACTGGCGTGTCTTTGGATGCAGGCAAAGCATTCAATGTCTTGAACACTTACTGAAGGCAGTGAGAAACAGAGAATATCTGTTTCACCTGACTGTACAATGTGTACATGATCAAACTGTAAATCTAACACTTTGCACATTTTTCACATGATCAGGTGAAGTTCTACAGTCCTCTAGATACTGTCTTCCATTTTCTGATATAACTAAGGAGTTCAATTAATTTCTCTAATGGGATTAAATTTCAAGGGGAAAAAAAAAAGGTTGTTTGCCTCCTGATGTTTGCACACACAGATGTTCCATGAGTATGGAATTTTGGAAATTAAAAACAGTTGCTGCCGTTAAGATTTGAGAAACGTATTTGCAAAGAATCTTCCTGGGTTTCTGCATAGAAATTTGCAGCCTTGAGTTGTCTGGTACGCAGACAGCAGCACTTAACCTCTGTGTGTACATATTTGAGGTTGTGTTCAACCAGAGACATTGCATGCTTTGCAAGTTAGGGAGTATATTGAAAATGTGAGCCACATCACACTTCTCACAGTATGATCTTCTTTCTGAAAAAATATTTTTAAAATATTTTTACAAGTATCTATTATGTTGAAATCACATATTCATACTGAAATTCTTACTGAATCAAGACTGTATTTGGCGCAGGCTTGCGTTTTATGCTATCCATGTTCAAAATTGTGGAGGTGGAATGTAAAACTGTAAAATTGGCTTGTGGTTTCATTCAGTAGAAATAAGTTTGTCATATTTCCTCAGATAACTGCAAAAAGAAGTGAGTGAGAGAATGCTATGGCTGTATATTGGAATTCAAAGAATGGATGGATGGGTCTAGTGGTTAATCTGCTTCCCAGAAGAATGAATGTATTGATGTTCCTTTCTGTTAAATCTTAGTGCAAAATCTTGAGAAGGAAGTTGGAAGAGGGCATGGTGTTTACAGAATACGAGCAGATTCCAAAGAAAAAGGCAGATGGGATCTTCACCACTGCTACCTTGCCTGAAAACACTGAGCGCAATCGCATCAGGGAGGTCGTTCCTTACGAGGAGAACCGAGTAGAGCTGGTGCCGACCAAAGAAAATAATACAGGCTACATCAATGCTTCACACATAAAGGTAAAAACTTTCTCGAATTTTGCTTTGCAAATGGAGGTATGCTAAAGCTTTGTTTGAATTTCTGGATGCACAGCAGCATTTTCTGTAACTCTGGAGCTTCTGAAAAGGTAACCTGGTCAGAATGTGTCATTGTACCTGTGTGTCAGCATGGACGTCTCTAAGGTCCCCTCTCAACTAACATCATGCATAAGTTGGTTTAACTGCTGAAGACTCGGGTGTCATTTTAGAGAGCCATTCTTGATTTTTTTATGCCCACCTCTGCCAGCTGGTTGGGGAATATTTCTTGGTTAATGTAGAAAGAGATGCCATGTTGCTTAAGCCTCGTGAAAATGCATTAGATCAGCCCCAATACCTGCAGTGTAATATGATTGTCATGGCCCTGCACCAGAAAAAATGAGAAGTCAGTATGTGTTCTGAATTATCAGTCCCAAAAGTCTTGCAGGCCACTGGGGGGTTACAACAACCCATGCAGAAGGAGTCCCTACAGCTGACTGGTGCACCCTGGAAAGAATACTGCACAAACTTTCATTGAATCTTTTTAAATTTACTAGCATACAGGATGTGATTTTTAAAAATCAGAAATGTAGCTCCATGTATGCAGTTCCATGCTCAAAGGAAAGGCATATCATTATGAGTAATGCATATTCATATAGATACTGAAATTATGTATACAAAAAACTTATTCATTCCTTTTATGCTGAGAGTTGACTAATTTTAAAAGAAATCTTTTCAAGTATGCATTGACCTTACTAATAAGTTCCCTGTATCTCTGACTGGAAACTGCATTGAACTTCCATGTTTCAAATTATGTTTTTAACCAGAAATTTCAGATTTCATGTTAATTCAATGTAGAAATACGTTAAGGTATGATCTGACTGTTACTTGCAAACATGGCCAGTTTTAACAGTGAGCTATGCTGCAGTGACTGCAGATGCTTGTTTTCTCTTAAGCTTCCAGCACTATTTGCAAAGTCCTCTGCTGGTTTTTACTGTACCATGAGAGAAGTAACAGCAGTCCTCTGCCTCACATGAAAGATTCTCATGTTGTTAAAGAGGGTTGTCTGCTTTTTCTCATTGTCAAAATTCAAATTAAAAAGAAATAATTCAAAAATAATGAATAAAACATCCTGTTAAATTAATATTTTCCTTGAGTAAAAGCCTTTTAAAAGTTCCAAGAGACTTGCTGGCCTTGGTTGTGATTTACAGTATTAAATCCTGGTGATACAAAACAATTTCTGAACCAGGATCCTAGCAGTTTATCACTTTTCTGCATAGCCTGGTAGGTAGCAGATACCGAGTTTTTGCATAATCAGATGTTGCTATGATGGTGGATTTCTGAGGCCAGAATTTTTCACCTACTTTATAAGAGGCCAAAAAAAAAAGGATTCGTTAATTATGCCCACAAAGCAGTACTAGCCAGAAAAGAGTTTTCCCTGGCTAGTTTTGAGTCCACATTTTACTTGATGTGTTGGACACACACATATCTCACATCCATAGAGCACCCAGAAACAGGCAGTGATGTTCTGATGCCTGATAGAGGGCCCTGGCAGTATTTCCCTCTTGCACTCGTAGCGGCGCAAGCAGAAGCCAAGCAGATGTGCTTTTGCTTAGAAGGTGAAATCACATCTGTGAAATTTACCTCAGTAGCACAGTGTGTGTCTGTGTTTTCAGCCCAATATTTAATTTTTAATTTCCTGCAGTTAGGGCATTAGAATGCAGTAAGCATTCCAGGCATCCCATTCCCTTCAGACTATTTATGGTCCTTTCATACCATGTGCCAGGAGGCTGGATATTTGGACCAAAAGTCAGTAGACAAAGCAAATTCCTCTATCATCCTGATAAGATCCATGCTCCCACTACCTCAGTCTGTGAGCCCCACAGTTTTACAATAATTCTGTGCTTATTTACCATTGATCATTGCTGTTAAAATATGAAGATCATCGTCTATACTAAAGAGAAAAAATGCAATTAAATTTGTGGATTAAGCAAAAAAATTCTTAAGAGCACTTCATCTGACTGTTTGGTCGTGCCAGTATTAACTTAAAAAGCTCAGTAATGCTATGCCAGCACTCATGACTGCAGATGAGCAAGCACAAGGCCATGAGTCCAAGTGCAAGATGCTGCTTAGTGCTGGGCAGTTTATATTCACTCCCATCTAGTACAAGAACTTGAGGAGTCTACCTGCGTTGGTCTTGCAGCTTTTAACCATCATTCAAAAAAAACCCCACAAACCTGCACAGTATGAAATAAGAAAAGGAGCTGATGTACAGAGTCAAACAGTTTTCAATGAAGTGAAAAACTTATCATACAGAAACTGTTAGTTACCGGTGTAAAACCCCAAGCATCTCAACTTAATGAACAGTTGTTTCACTAACAAATAAACTGATTCTATTTCTGAAAATGTATTCAAAGACTTGTACCTCAAACACATTATATGGTTCAACCTGTCAGAGTTATTGATTTTTCCTTGTAGCACTGTCCACCAGTACCTTGATATTTATGGACATGTCAGCATTTCAGTTGTAAATCTTCTCTGGGATTTATAACTTTACAAGAAGTGGCTCTGGGCTAATACACAGAAGGAAAAATATTTCAACTTTCCAAAACAATTAGTCCATCTGGTTTTGCTGCTAAGCATATTTTTTAAATGATATGTAGTAGCTCTGAAAGCACTTTGGCTTTTTACCTAAAATATTAAAAAAATTTTTATAAACCTTTCCTGGTGTATAGTAAACTATGTCATAAAATTATAATTTTTTATACACAAATGATTTTTTTTTTTAACTGCACAAGTATAACTTTCTGCCTCCGTCAATTAAATGAAGTAGTGTTTTACACTGGCTAACTCCAAGGTGTCTGTGTAGGGCACTATATGATTTATAGTGTGTAAATCTGTGTGTTAGTGCTTTAAAAAGAATTTCATTACTCACCTCTTGCAATACACAAATATTTCTGTAAGATGTGATTGGTAAACCAGTTATGTATTGGGAAATAGATTTGCATGACTACAGCTTTAGATAATTTTAAATTTCTCATGGTATTTGAAAGCCATTTAATGCACTGGATTTACCGTATGGTCATTTGCAGCTTCTGAACAGAAAAACCCAAGGTAAATGAGGAAGAGTAACTTGAAATGGAGCCTGTCTTGATCTCATCTATGGCTGGCAACAGGCCTGTTGAGCTCTGTTATGTACAAAGTGTGGGCATAGCTGCATACTCTAGGAACAGCTTGGCTGCATCTTCAACAGTGATCAGTGTAGTAAGAGTCTGTTTAATAAATTACTTTTGGTCTGAGTGGAAAATAATCGAGGGAGGTCCTAAACAACAGGCCTTTAGCTCATCATGCACAATGTCATTTGCATTCTGCGCTACCATGTGTTAATTTGCAAGCAGTGCAATGCCTTTTTAATGCACATATGCACTTCCTCTGGTCCTCAGCTTTTCTTTCATCTTGGGTCTGTCACCAAGGCCAGGGATGTGAGTCAGTTGCTTGTTTGTACTTAAGACATATCAGAAACAGGATCTCAAAAAAAAATTTTTTTTACTGGTTTGGTTGGTTGGTTGGTTGGGTTTTTTTGTGTGTATGATCCAGATAGAATGGCAGGAAAGATAGATGGCATTTAGGTCAAAACTTTATGTTTATGGGCATCAAGGCAGGATGTGGAAGCACCGAAGATTATGTTTTGTCAGATTTGATTTAATCAAAAGTATGATTTTTGTTGAAAATTTTGAACAAAAGCAGAACAAAGAAGTAAAGATTTCATTATAGTCTCTTTTGTTTAAAAGGTGGTTCTGGCACAGGTGCTGCTGAGAATTTGGGCACTGACTGGTTCGGCTTTTTTCCTTTCTCCCAGGTTACTGTAGGTGGAGAGGAATGGCACTACATTGCTACCCAAGGACCTCTGCCACACACATGCCATGACTTCTGGCAGATGGTGTGGGAACAGGGAGTGAATGTTATAGCCATGGTCACAGCTGAAGAGGTACGTGAAATCACAGCATACAGTTCTTCCTGATGTGAGCAAATCTCCTGTTATCATTGCTTCCCACTCCAGTAACCTGTTTTTTCTCTCAACATCCTTTTTTCCTATAACTCTGTTTGAACATATGCCTGTACTTCTCTCATACTATACTTTGTAGCATTCTGATACTCAGTTTGGCAAGTACTAAAGCAAACAAGCAGAAACCCCCCTTGCCCCTGCTTTGGCCAAGCCAAACAAAGATGTTTCCACTGGAATGTGAGAGCACTGAACTGCTCTTGGTTAAAATGACACAGTTCCACACCGTCCAAGGCCAGTTCTGCATACTGTCACTCTTATCAGCTGAAAAGAGACCAAAAGCTGTTGTTTCCATAGAAGTGTCCATGTAAAAAAACCCCAAAACCACACAACAAAAACAAACAAAAAAAACCCCCCACAACTTTTTTATTCTAATGCCAAACAAAACAGTTATTTCTACTGTAATCCAAGAACTATGTGATATGTTATAAAAACTGACACACGTTGTTAACTAACACAGCTTTCAGCTTTATGCCTGGTTGTTTTCAGCAAACACAGGGAGTAGCAGAGCACATCAAGTCACTGTCCAGTTCCCAAGGCTGATCAAGAGCAGATACCTAGAAGCTGCTGGAGAGAATCTCCCTTCATTTAAAGGAGAGGCTTCCCCAGGGGGGAAATATTTACCAAGGTTTTGCAGGCAGTAGCTGTCTTTTGCCACAAGACAAGAGGTTGTTCTTCAAAGCAGTTTTATACTTTCAAATATTACATGGCTGAGAGGTTTAAGTGTTAATGGATATTTTTCTTTACTTTGTGGGATGCTCCTTGCTCTTCCAGTAATTTGAAATAAGAATATTTGGCTTATCTTCAGTTTTATGTCCTCTGTTTACAAAGAATTATAATTGCAGGAACTAATGGCTTTTTTGTTTTGTTTTGTTTTTAAGGAGGGAGGAAGAAGTAAGAGCCATCGTTATTGGCCTAAACTGGGCTCTAAGCACAGCTCAGCCACTTATGGGAAGTTCAAGGTGACAACAAAGTTCCGCACAGACTCTGGCTGCTTTGCAACTACTGGTCTGAAGGTCAAGCATCTTCTCTCTGGACAAGAGAGGACAGTGTGGCATTTGCAGTATACTGACTGGCCAGATCATGGGTGTCCAGAAGAAGTCCAAGGCTTTTTATGTAAGATTTCTTTGTCTTGCATGATAAAATACATCAAGGAGAAGGTTTCTCACACTGAATTCAATCCGCTGAACCCATTTACACCTGGGATTGATATTAAATGGTTATTGCTGTGGCATATAAAGGCCTCAACTAGATTGTACTTTGCTGAAATTTGGAGAAAAAAAAAGTGGGATTCAAGAGGTAGCAGCTAAGGTGATTAACAGGAGGAATAATTCAAGGCAGCGGCAATGCCAAAGACTCAGGAAATTTTAAATAATAGGATACCTCTGCTGGCTGATCTGTCAGTGTAAGTTATCACCACTTCCCAGACACTTAATGAGTGTAGGAGGTATAGGCTGCACACAAATGTGATTAGAGAGGTCTAGGTGAGAGAGGATCAGATTTTAGTGAAATATGGTGCAGTTCCTCCAGTTTTTCTTGCTGCAAAATAGCAGAGGCCTCTGACACACATGCATTAGGTTTGAACTTGATACCACTTTTCTAACCACATGTGATGCTCAAGGGCCTTCCCAATAACTTATGGTTCTAGTTCATGCATTTCTGAAAATACAGCCATTATATTCATCTGTAATGTGTGAATAACACTCCCCACTTCTTAATAAGTAATGCATATTTCCATATTAAGTAATAGGAATTCAACCATTATTTAACTAAAGTGACATATCTGGCACTATGGCAGAGAATCATTAAATTAAATTAATACATATTTCTTTAAATTAACATTGAAGGAGCCTGTACGTGGTGTACTGACATGTTGATGATGCCTGCCCTCTTAGTTCCTGAAAGTTTTGCAGCTGCAGTGTAGCTCTGTGGCAGCTAAGTCCCCTCTCAGGAAGGTCCTTTAGTTCTACTTCAGTCTTGACACAGCTACATTCCTTTAGTGGTCCATTCTCCTTTGCATGGTACAAGCTTGATGTAAATAGTGTGTCCTTTTCCCAGTTCTGTCACCAGGGCAAAAAAAATAAAAAATGACATTTCAGCTTCAGCAGAGGAGTGCCAAGGGGTCTATCTTTAAGGAAAAGCTATTGCCCAATTCCTAGTTTGTTCTGTACTTTGTTTCTCTTACCAACTCTTGTAGCTGTGGTTGAGCATGGCAGTCAGTAATTGGAACCTGATTGTCCTCATTTCCTCTCTCCCATTACTTGCCACCACTTACAGTCCGTTTTCACTGTGCATTAAAATTCAGCTTTTCTGATGTTGGTAGGCCTCTAGCTGCATCCTGCCAGTGGTGAAAGGACAGCTAAGGCTGTAGTGCCATGACATCAAGAGTCAGTGCAGGAGAGTTCACCTCAGGTCTCACTTCCCACTCTGACTGCTGAGAAGCTAAGTAAGCTTCCAGTACTTAAGGTTCTCGGTGCAGTTTGACAGTAGAATGTGTTGTGTTGAACAAGGCTAGGACAGCCACACAGTGTAACTGTTCTAGAAATGGCTTCAGGGAAAACTAAGGCAGTGATCTCCCAGAAAAGCTCATAACTACTGAGTAACAAACCCTGAGCAGGTGGGTGAGATTCCATCTCAGTCTAGAAAGGAGAAGGAAGGGAGAAAACAGGGCAGATGGATGCTTGTTTCCCATCTGATGCTGGCTTTGACAGGCAGCAGTTTCGATAGGACTTAGCTGTTGTTTTGATCCCAGCCTGTTAATAGCAGGAATTGCTGTAAGTAATGTTTAGAATCATCTGCTTAGGGGACCTGGAGATTTGCAAGGGGGAAAACGGAATTTAATTTTTTAAAAGAACTATTTAATTTAAAGGAGCAGACTCCCAAGTAATAATTGACACCCAGCTGGTACTTGCTGGATGCAGTGCTGGCCAAAATAATTAGTATGTTGTAAAAAATGTAAATTATTGCCACTTAGCTAAAGAATGACTTTTCCACATTCTTTCACCCTTTCCCCCTGTCGAATTTTACGTTTAGACATATAGATGTTGCAACCTGGCCTGCATTTTACCTTGCAGCTTACTTGGAGGAGATACAGTCGGTGCGTCGCCACACCAACAGCGTGCTGGACAGCAGCAACACCTGCAACCCTCCCATTGTGGTTCACTGCAGCGCAGGGGTAGGAAGGACTGGAGTAGTTATCCTAACAGAACTGATGATTGGGTGCTTGGAGCATAATGAAGTAAGTCAGCTTCTTTTGCAGGACAAACCCCTGACCTGAACTCGTTCCTTGACTAACTAGCTACATTTCTGAGGTTAAAATTAAAAGGCATTGAAGTGCTTTCTTTTTCTGCTACCTTTGTGAGCAATGTGAGAGCCTTAAATTTCCCACAGAAGGTTACTTGTTGTAGTTTTCTGTTTAGTTGATATTATGCATTTTTTTATTAGGATTATTTTAATGCATTCAAAATTAGGGTTTTCTTCTCTCTTTTAAGAATTTAGTCTAATTTATACCTCTATTTAATTAAAAGTCTAGAGACAGCATGTTTACAAGGAGTACCTGAAAGAGGCTAGAGAATAATGTCCTTGCTCTTTTAACTAAAGTTTTCTGCTCTCTAAATTTGCTCCTTAGACTTCTTCCTCTTTCTCATATGGACCTTAATCTCACCTGGAATGAAACTTAACTGTGTTTTAAGAATAAGGTGTGTATGTATTCCAGTGAGGAATAGGGCTTTATGATTTGCAGACAATATGATGAGTAATAGAGTCTGGAGTTAAGAATAAGATCACCAGTAGAGTAACCGTGTGTGGCAACTTGCTTTTCATTTGTGTCACTGAGAAACTGTGACAGGAAGAACATCACAACTAACAACGTGACTCTCAGTTTTCATGACAGCTATGGAAACCAGGGATTTCTCTTGCCAAAGAAAATGCTCTATGCGAGGGCATTTGTAGAGATAGGAATGCAGCAAGAGTAACAAATAGACATATGTCATCTACCTCTCCCAGTAATCAGCCACTGGATGAGTTCAGGGAAGACTGAAGGCTCCAGCAGCTCATCACTCTGTAGTTACAAGATGGCTAGAGATCTTGGGCTCAGGTCAGCTGACAGACAAGCCTCCTCCAACTCTGCTTGGGCGTCACTAGAGGTGACGCTGTCCTGTAGACCGATGTCACAACTGACACTTTTTTTCCTTTGCTTTTTATTTGCGGGGGAGGTAGGAGGGTGAGGAAAGAAAAGAAGGAGGTGGCCTGGACAAGAAAGGGTCCACAGGTATGCGTTTTGAGAACCCAGCAGCCTTCCTGTGCTTGACTGCTGCTCAGAAGCTGCTCCTGTGCGGGGCGATGGCTCCGACTCTTGAGCCTGCTTGACCTTCCTTATGCACTGGCACCTGGAAGTGACTGCTTCTGTTGTGCACACAGTAGCCATGAAATTTCTGCATGCCAGAGGAAAGCTGGAGAGTTTGAAGAGCTGTCCCTGAATTGCTTGTGACCATCAGTGTAGCTGTGTCTACTTTGTATCAACCTCTGTATGTGCATGGAAACAAACATTAAGGGTTGCGTAACACTGTCTGCCACGTCGGTTTGTCTGTGGTTTACAGAAGTCACCCATTTGGAAAAGAGTAGCTGAGTAGCAAATGAAGATAAAGGCAGTACCTCAACATCTAAGCATGGGGATGAGCCTTGACATCATTCATAAGAATTTTCATTGACTTCTCTAGGACCTGATGGTAGTGCTCAATAAGGATTTCTCTGATGTCCCTTAATTAAAGGATTCTTTTGTCTTGATTAATAATGAAAATCATCATTAATATGAAATAAAATTTTCCTTAAGGGCTTCGTTGCTCTAGATTGTACTAAGTTAATCTTTTTGGTTTGTTAAAACCTAATTGAAAAAAAAAGATTAAAAATCATAACAGTATGCTTTTGGTTTGTCACAGATACTCCATTCTGCACAGAGATGGTTCCTTTTCACTTGTTTATTTTGTAATAGTATTAATTGGGGGGTTTCTCCTGAAATAAAATTACTTATCACTTAAAATGTTTTAGTCTTAGGAATTGGTTGATTTCCTTAGAAGTGTCCTAGTAAGTAGAAGTATCAACATTTTTGCAATGAAGGAAAATGAGGAAGGAATCTGGCAATCTTCACACAGACCATCTTGGAAAGTCTGCAGTAGTGCTGGAACAAAAACCAGAACCCTTGAGTCTGAGGTTTCAGGTTTGGGCAAAAAGCCGTGTCTAATCAAAATCTATACAACTTCAGTCACTGTGGATTCTGGGCAATGGCTGGTTGAGTCTAAAGCTGTGTATCTCATTGCAGGGATAGCATTTCGGTCACTGCTGCATAGCAAGTAAATGTCACATCATTACATCCTTGCTGCTGTAGACATGTAGTAGAGGAAAGTAATTGAGATCGTGCTCTATCAACTTTTAGTTCAGACTTGGCACTGGGACATTAACTCATGATTGCAACTCCAGCATGTTTTCAAAGAGGAGGTCTTTTAGTTTGGGAGTTTTAGAAATGAGTGGCATTTTCGTTCTGTTTACAAGTGCCAGCTTAGCAAAGCATTATGTGCCCTTTTTTTTTTTTTTGACATGTGCCTCGTAATGAAGGTGAGTTTAAGGGACTCCTTACCTGGAGTCAAATGCTAAGTTGGCTATAAATAGTGAGGTTTAATAGACAGGATGGGGTTTTCTTTCATTTCTGAGAAGGTGAAGTCATCTCCATTTTGAGGAGGTGCACAGATCACTGTGTGTCCACTAAAAATCAATGAGCTGTCATGCACCAGACTGCCAAGAGAGAAACATGGTGTGCAGGTCAAAACTGGCCTGCATTTTTGTTGCAGTTTTTCAGGTGAGATCAAGTTCCACATGACTCTGCTTAGCAAGGACCGTGTGGCTTTTGCAAGCATCTGAGTCCACAGGGAGGCTTTCTCCAAGTTAGCCAAGTTAACTGGAAAGAGCTTACATTTTTCTTTGGACCCGTTTGATAATAATATGGCATTACTCATCACAAATTTTTATACTTGTTGACTCTCTAGAGATGTCCTTTTATGTCCTTTCTAGAGATGTGGCAGAATATTTGGCCTTGTTTTCAGAAACTGATAGCCTATGAGTTAAGACTTGTTTACATGGAATGGACTTACCTTCTGGGTCTTATATATATGGACAGAAATGGATATGCAGCGTGACTTTTATTTTAAACTTTCCAGGAAACTTCCCATGTGTCTGGAAGCAGATTCCATGCTCAGTTGGGCCTCCAAGGGTTAGCAGCAATCTTACTCAAACTTTCTAAGTTCCTTTTTGTGTTTCTGTAATGGCAAACGGGCATTACAAAGTGCAGCTTATGTTGTCTGATACAGTAGCTGTTCTTCAGTTTTGTATCTTGAACTGCTTAAGAGCTTCCTCAAAAACAGCATGAATTTTAGTGCTTACATTTACTGCTGCCATAGAAAATTTGTATCCCTCATCTTGGGTCATATTACACGCTGTTTGAATTTGAGTCTGGCAGGCTGAGCTTCATGGCTCAATGAATTCTGAATAGCTGCTCGTGTACCTGTTGTAACAGATAAAACACAATAGCATCACAGGTTTTTTGTTCCTTAAATGCCAGAGATCCAATGATAGCACCTAATGAAATTTGCAGTGATTTTTAATGCTTTACCTCATGGGCCTCTGTTTCACACAACTCATTTGGTTTTGAGTTCAGACCATTATAGGGTGCCTGTGCCCCTGTGTGCTCAATGGGGTTAGGGATGTACTTTCATAGTGAATCTCCTTATCCGTGCCTAATTACTGTACTTTAGTTCCTGCTGCAGAGCATTTTTCAGGGCAGACTAGTGAATTTTGTTTGGATGAAACCAAACGGGAAGAAGAAGCCTTCTTGGAGAACACCTAACGTCCCAGCTGCTAGTGGATGTTCAGTAGATGGCAACAAACTGCTGCTGGCCTAAAGTCTGCAGAACATGTATTGTGGATACTGGGTCCTTGTTTCACTTTACAGAGTTATTTCTCCTGGAGTATTATTTGCTAACGTAGACTGGGCTGTGGAAGGTCAGATGTTGGAGTTTTTGGATCTTTTGGTGACAATGAGTTCCCTTCTCTCTTAGTGAAAGGATCAGTATATTTGCCTGCACTTTTGTCCAAGGAACCTTTGTTCTTATGACCCTGATGCCTCTTTGCCATTTGAAAAATCTCAGTAATTGTTTGATTTAATGAACTTACATCCTTATTCTTTTTTTTCCCATTTGCTTACAGAAAATGGATGTTCCTGTGATGCTGAGGCACCTGCGGGAGCAGAGAGTGTTTATGATCCAGACCATAGCCCAATACAAATTTGTTTATCAAGTGCTCATACAATTCCTGCAAAACTCTAGACTTATTTAATCTTTTCAAACATCCCAGACCCAGCTTTGTGGATCTGACTGAACCTTACTGATGTGCAAGGAGAACTGCCTTGACAACACTGTGTGCATATATTGCACTTTTTAAAGTTGTCTTGAAAGTAAGGAATTATTGTTCTTTACTAGTCTCCCGTGGATTATTTTATACAAGATATAATTTATTTTTCTTGGAATAAGTTTTGAATTACTCGTAAATCTTATAGTGACCTTCAAAGTGAACCACATTTGACATGACTGGTCTGCATTGTAACATGCCCATAAAGGAGAGCAATCCTTTGTAAAGGTAGTTTACTAGCTTTTATTTTGCTACACAGCTTCTGAAATGAACAGTTATTTGGCACTGGGCTTTTTCTCACGTGAGGACGTTCTGGACAGAGGTACGTGGCTTCCATGGTAAAAACAAGACCTGCTGGATGTCAGCTACAGCTCTGTGTGAGTGGAAGCTGAGGGTACACAGCACTGAGACCTGAACTTCTGCACATGCAGGCGGGCACATTACAGAGGGCTCAAACACAGGACATTGTGAGGACAGAGAATTTTAGGTGCTAAACTGTTCAAATCCCACAAGAATTACACTTTGAAAAAATCAATATTGGATCTTTTAAACAAGGCCTTTGCTGCTATGTGCAGCCCTTGAAGGGATTCATAAGAAGCAGTGTAGGGTGAAGTGCAGTGACCCACAACAGGCTGAAGTCAGTGAGTGAGTTTTTTCAGTAATTGTGGTGGACTGAGAGTTGAACAGCATAGGATTTTCAACCAAATGAATCTGAAAAAAATTAAATCAAGCACCTTCTCATGGATTACACTGAAATTATTATTGCCTTGAGGCTCACCTCCTGTAGAAAAGGAATCTCATTTAAATTAGGCATCTCTGGTTGCCTTAGTTTTCATGTGTGAACTATCATCTGATGGCTAGAGAAGGGATCAGGCTGGAGAGGAGCCTGGGATGTCTCTGGTCCCAGCCCTGTTCACCTTACTGCTAACTTTAAACTTGGATAGGCTTGCCCAGGGTCACATCCAGTTTCAGAATTTTCAAGGGTGAAGATTTCATAGCCTCTCAGGGCATGTGATGCAATGCAGTTACTCTGTCATGGTGAAATTACCTTTCTTGGTATCCCTTTCCCAGATACTTTTAAATGTTTTAGTCCTCTTGTTGCTTTTCTGTTACACCCCCAGCTCCAAACCCTGGTCAGTGTACAAGATCTAAGCCTACAAGCACTCTGAATTTCAGCACTAAAGGGACTAAAATCAGTGGGAGCTTAAGCTCAGGTTCTGTACTAGAATGTTTCTTAAATTGCTTAAAACTGCACTGTGTTGGTTTGGATCTCTGCAATACAAGCCTAACAAGGTGACGAGGATTCCAGTGAAGATTTCTAGCTACCAATAAATGGAAATGAGTTATTTTTCTGTAATACCTTGACCATGTTCTTTTTAGGGATCAGTTGAGGTTTTAGTTAGCTTCAGTTTTCCTCTTAATTTCTTCTGCCACTGCCAACGTATCTCGTTAAATTAGCAGCAACCATTTAAAGTCTTTTCAGCAGCATCTGCATGATAATTGCACAGAGATGCTTTATATCTGGGAAAAAAGCCAAGGAATAAACCTTGAAGCAAAGTGTATTAAATTAGTTATCTCGTTATAACTTTTTGAATAATTTCCTAATGATGAATTAAGTTTGAACTCAGAGCTGTCAAGTCCCATTGCTCCACTTGGATATGAGAAGCAGAAAATCAGGAGGGAAAAGAATCTGTTCCTCTGTCTTATTATTCAGCTGCTCTTGGCTGAAATGTGTACTTCTGCTTCTACAGTGAGCACAGGAAAGTTACTGCATAAGAGAGTATGAAGAGCTGTGTTTGAAGGGAAGAAAATTAAGTAAATGTTTTTAATGCAAAGATGCATCATAGTTGTCTTAGAAAAATATTAATTAGAAAAAGGCACCAAAAATCCTTTCCAAATTAATTCAGTGCCTATTAATGAGCCAAATAAATGGCCATGTAGTAAACAGTCATTTCTAATTAATTCGTAATGTGGCTGGTACGGTAGATAGAAGTCAATGTGACTCACTTTTTCCCTTTCATTGTCAAAGAATGGTAATTTTAAACTTTTCCTTTCATCTGACTTCAGTGTATTTTTCCCTGCTAGATTTTTATCTTGACTAGATCTGCTAATATCATAAGTGAATTGGGCTGGTGCATGTCTTCAGAGGTTCCTTTCCACCCCAGCTTGCAACTGACCCTGAGCATGCTGATGTTTTATGGTTCAAATGTGACACAGTTCCGTAAGGGAAGAACTGAACCTTCTGACTTTGAACCTGCTGAAGTTTTATCAGGCCGAAATTGCTTGGGCAGTATTTCCTAACCTTTAGGGAGTGACAGGAAAATGCATTTTGCATCCAATTTTGTTAGTCACAGCAGGAATGAACGCATGAGACTTAAAGCAACAGTGCTGTTTTGTTTCTGTCCCACAGACTTTTAACAGCACAGTCCTTAAGGAGAAAAGGACAGTTTGGAGTTGCTGTATGTTGTGTTGCTTGTTTTTTTTAACATCAGAGCATGACACTGTTTGAAACCAGTTTCATCCATGGAGTAAAGTCTGGACTGAAAATCTCACAAAGATGCTTCAATGAATGGAACTGCACCTAACAAGTTTAACATAAGCTGTCTTCTCCCAGGGCACCCACATTGCAGTATGGCATGTTTAGCCTATGTTCCCTCATGCTTTCTGAGACAGAACTTGCAGTGGATGAGTAAGTCTGGCTTGGGAATCCATTGTGTCTCTTTTCCTTTTTTATGTACTCTTCATGTGTATTTAACACGCTTTGCTTTTTTTCTTTAAATTGTTACCAAAGATAGTATTGAGGTGCTGGCATCAATTTTTTGGTTAAGGTCCAACATTTCATGCCTACCATTGTTCAGTCAGGGATGGGAGAGATGACAGCTGAGTTTGGACACTGCTCAGTGCTGTGAGTATCCTGTTTCTGTCCTCCATTGGACACGCTTGTGGATGGTGGACGTTAACTGCTGAGGTCCTACTTGTTCTAGATCCTACAAAGGCCTGTTTTGGCACCTCTTGTCCTTGACTACCTGAGAAAAGATGAAGCTTGTTCCCACAAAAATTTTCCTTTATAGTTATACAGAAACCCTAAATGCTCAGCCTCATCAGAAATACCTTTTCCCCAAATGAATTCCATCTGGCAGGAGACACATCTGTGAGAACTTAATTCAACCTGTTGCTAACAGTCCTTGAAATATACTGAAGGACATTTCTGTTCCACTTATGTAAATCAGCTGCCTCAGCTACAAATATTATTAAATATTTGCATGATTTCAAAAGTTGTTTTCTTTTTAAATTACTTCCACGTAAACAAACAGAAATGCAAATGGCAAAACACAGACACTCATTCTCTTCCAACTTAAGTGCTTCAATAGTTATGCTCATTGTAAGCCACAACATTATTTTTTTGATCCAACACCTGCTTTGTCTGTGTAGTCCACAAGCAACTCTGAAATAAATGCTGATGGAAATCTTGTACTTGGATATAGTAAAAATCTATAGGAAAAATTCAGCAGCCTCTGATGATGCTGCATTCTCAACAGCTGACTTCCCACCAGTCTCCTGGGAGGAGATGATGACTGAATTAGCTGTTGTCAGCCTTGCTAGCAGTTTATCTGCAGCTCTCATGCATCACTGAGGGAGGTCTGAGTCAAATCTTGCTGTTTGTCTTTGTGGGAAAAAAACCACTAGGGGAGCACCTACTGCAGGAAATAAAGGCTGCATCATATTGCAGGAGCAAATACCTCAACTGACTGTGAAAGGAGGGACTGCATGAAAACAGCATTTGACCGCTCTTCTATAAAAATGAATATAAATCTGCTGATGCATACTTAAAGTCATAAGGAGTTTGGGGATGGGTTTTTATGCCAGTAAGAGAGAGGCTGCAAGTCCAGAACCCCAAAGGCAATTGTCCCCAGCTTGCTCTTAGCCTTCTAGAGAGGTTTGCTTGTAGAATCTGGTGCTATGGGAACTACAGATGCCATATGAGTCTTTAGAGAGGAGGACACTATACATGCAGCTGTTTGCAGGGATTGTGATTTGAGAAAGGAAACAACTGGCTGCTTGGGCTGTGAGGCAAATAAGAGAAGATGGAGGTATTAAACATAAATAAACTATTGTTAGATTGTGAAACAAAACATTGCATAGGTCAAAAATAGCAGTGTTTATATAAATATTTAAAGTAAATAGATTTTTGTCAGTGTTTTTAGAGTATCTTACAGTTCCATTGATTCCTCTGAGCTATTTTTTGGTTGGCATTTCTTTGAAGTTTTGTTGCCTCTGCTTTATGTGCACCCTCACTGAGAGTTTCCCACATGTACACCAGGACTTTGCCTTTGGAGAGTGAATTGGAAATCATGATAAATAGTAGCTTCCACTGGAGAATCCCAGAACTATTTAACAGCGGGGGAAGGACTGCAACTGATCCCTGAAATGCGTAGAGTGCTTAAGAGTTTTACTCTTCCAAATCACCTGAGTAAGGACTCAGTGGTTGGACACTCAACTCCAGGCATTTCAGGGGTAGTGTTCCCTGATTATGCAGGCAGCATAAAAGAGGAAAGCTTTCCACAAACTATATCCATGTCAGGTTCGAGGGCACACCCTGACTTAGACAGGGGCTGGTAGTAGACACTTAAGAAGAAATATGAACATGTCTAGAAAAGGGTGCTCAGCCCCTCTAGTGCACCTGGCAGCCAGTCCTTGAGGGGCTTCCTGAGGCCAAAGTTTTATTCCATTCACTGTATTTAGTAAATCTTCTGATAGATCCATCTTCAATAAATCACCTTACCTTTTCTTTAGAAGCCATTTATTCCTCTGGCTTTCACAATGTCCTGTGTTGGTGAGTTCCACAGCTTAATTATAGATGTAATATATAAGAACTTCTTTTTTGTGTATGTTAAATAAAAGTATTTTCTTGCTTCTACTTGGTCTTTAAAAGAAGGCAAATGTTTAGTGCCAGAAACACTGTCAATAGGATGTTTATCCTGTTGAAATTGCTCCATATGGAAAACACATTTTCCTCACTAGTAAAGTACCCTTCTTTGATTATTTTACAAAGGAAAAAAGTTTACACATGCAGATGACTGTAATATTCCCATATGTAATTGTGTGAAACATGTTACATGAAATAACATGTTTAAGTTTTATGTCACTGGATTTTCCTGTCCTGTTTTACTTCAGTATTTTGATGCTTCCTGTTTCATTTGTTCTGTAATTCTGTTCATGACAGTTTAGCATAAAACAGTGATCTGGATCTCACCACCTCATTGTATGTACACATTTTGTAGAGAAATGAGACATCAGTTATATGCCCTCCCTGCCCCCTGCTTCCTCCTGTTAGGGCTGAATGGCAGAGCTACTCTATGCTATTGAAAGCCTTTAAAAAAATCTATGCATGCTATTTTTTAATATTCTAATGTATTATTCATATCAGTACATAAGCTTATGCTTGTCAGTTTTATCTTCTGTATAGAACTGATTACTTTTGACAGTATTTTTGCACTGTTTCTTTTCTTTCTCTTTTTATAATAAAAAGTTCTATTCAGCATTAATTGACTGCAATAATTTTTTACCCCTTTCACTGCCTTTGTGTAAATAGTTTCTTATATGTTTTTCCAAATATGAGAATGTCTTCAGTCACTGAGGTTTTTTTGGTAAGGCTGTCCTTCATATTCACAGTAAACAATAAACCATTTTTTTTTCAAGGAAAACTATGCTTGTGTTCTTTTTCTGTACCAGCTTAAGGTTTTGTATTTGCACCTACCGTACTTGAGTTGGTTTCCCATGTTAACCTGATAGGCACAGCCAGAGCCACAGTGAGCTTTGAATAACCTTCTGTAAACAGTAATCCAGGTTTCACAGGGGCAAGGCTCTCACTGGTGCTCATGCTCAGCTAATCAGATTCTTTGGTGTTGAAGCATAGTCTGGACTCTGGATAGACTTTCCAAAGTAAAGGTGCTATTTCCCCGGACAAGGGTTTACTTGGCAAGATAAAGTTAGGATAAAAATAGTCAGCTAGTGCCCTCTTCCTAGGTTTGGGTGTAGTTAAATGGTCTTGGCTTTCTGGAATTTTAAGATCTGGTGCAGTTTTATGTACTCCAGCAACAACTGCTGACTGGAGAACAATGAAAAACTTCAGCAAAACGAGCTGACAAACCCTTGTTCTAGCAGTTTTATTTTCAGAGCAGTGCTTACAAGAAAGAAAATACAGTAAAGTTCTCAAGGGTGATGTGTTCTCTTTCTCATCATACTTTATAAGCCGTGAAAGCAGCAAGGAATGGGCAGGTACTTTTACTGGGCACCATATTTAAATATTGGTGCTGCAAGTGCACAGCCACGCTCTTTTTTTTCCCCCTCCATCCTTAAAAGCAATCTCCTACAGCTGATCTAAATAGAGGAAAAAAAAACAACACCCTCTTGTTTTATATATGGGTAGAGAAAGCTAAGTCCTGGACTTTTTCCTCAGAAAATGTTCTTGCTCCTCTTAAAAGTAATTGCTAACATATTAACAGAATAGTTGTAATACACTGGAGGTGAAGGTATGGCTGTAAGGAAATTTGAGCAATAAATTCACTTCAACTTGTAAAGGGGACTAAAAAGCCAGAAATTGCATAGTTCATGTCTTGTGCAAGCCTTTGAGCTCCGAGATAGGTGCCAGCATTCTCTGTACAAGATGTGCTGAGCTCTAGGTCCTTACTGTGATGAATCCCCATCTGCAGAATAACTGGCTGAGGGAACAGTGGTGGCTTTCCTGTAAAATGCGCAGAATTCATCACCCACTTCCCCTTCCTATCAGCTAAGCCACTGCAAACAAAAATGATTCATGAAAAAAGGAAATGGATGCCAAACCACAACAGAAAAAAGTACAGCTTTTGCTAATTTGTCAGATTAAACAAAACTATTTAGGCAAAAGTAGATGTCACAAAACTGTTGCACCCATTTAAGTGTATAAGTGGAATCAAGAGGGGTCAAGACCACTTTATTGACTTTACACAAATAAGATCCACATTGAAATCCCTAAAGAAAATATGGCCACTTTTGCATATGAACTGTCAGAAGGCATAACCTTCAAGAAACCATGGATGCTTCCTTAAAAGAAAAAAAAAGGCAATTGTAGATGGGTGGAAGCTAGGCCTAAGTGTGTTTGTCATTCCAATTATAGGACAGAACTGTGTTCACTCTACCGCTTTTCAAAGCACTCCTGAAGGCTTCCATAACAAGGCTTTTTAAATAAAGGTTTGAAGGATTGCATAGATTCAAAGGCTCAGTGGTCCTCTAATTCCTTTTTGATCTCTGAAATGTATGGATGATCTTTCCCATGTGCTACTTCCATGATAGCAATTGCCTATGAAAAGAAAAAAAAAATATTCACACAATCGATTCATATATAACACCAGGCTATAAATACTCTCTTTAGAGGTTTGAAGCAGTCTGACACCTCTAGCTACTTTTTGTCCCCTTGTACTCATAAACCCAGTAGGAAATAAAATGAAATTCAAAACTAAGTAATAAAGGTTTTACATTCAGAGAATACATCTTTGATCTTAAAGGAGCCCAAAGCAACTTTCAAAATGATATTCCTGACAAAACTACTTTGAATGCAACCAGCTCCAGGACAGAAAACTGCAAGTGCGGTGGATAATATTCTGGCAGAGGACTTAGCCAGTCCTCAGAGTGAGCTGTGTTCCTACCAATTTATCCTTCAGCTGTCACACGTGCAGGTCTGCTGCTGCAGAAGTTACATTAAGGCATTTCAGACTTGATTCTGTAAACCTTCCACTGGTTCCAGGGGCTACTAGCGCTTTAGGAAGGAAGCAATGTCTTAGGCAAAAAGTGAAATCCTGTCAGGTTCAGACAGACAGGACTGCTCGACTCCCTGCCGTTTCACCTACAGCCTGCTCCAGTCCTAAGAGTGAACACCGCAGGCAGCCAAACCCCCTGACTTGCAGTTTTCCTGCCATTACCCACATTCATGGCAGTGTGTGTGCAGGGGCAAGGTTTCCACTTGAGAAAAGGACAGCAGCACCCCCAAGCCGATGTGATAAAAGGCAGCAGTAGACAGAACTAGAAGCAAGTTCAGTGTAAGTCTGAAAATACTTAAACAGAACAAGGAATAGCCCTCTGAGCATTTAGTCATTTTCTCCTTGGGAAACTTTTATGCAATTATGCTCTTGTATTTGTTAAGTCAATACAGCAAAGGCTTTTGGTTCCACCTCAGCAGCAGCAAGAAATAACTCCACTCCTCCTCCTGCCCGAAAGAAGAAAGGAGGGCCTTCTGGATGAGCTGCTCACAAACTGACAGAGAACAATGGGTTTGTTTTTCCACTAAATCCCAAACATAAGGGGCTGGGATAACTTTGGGCAGTTCCTGTAGACAGCTTTTGGAAGTGAGTCATTAGAAAATGTTTGTGTTGGGAAGCTAACTCTGCCAACAAATCTACCTAACAGTTCCCTACCCCCCATCCCATGCTCTTACTGGCACAGTTCCCATTTCTATTCAAAGGTTTACCACCACAAGGAAGGAAAACCTATGTTAATTTCAAACCAGGTAACAGTTAAATTTTAGAGCATATATTCTTGTAGCATCTTGCCACCACGGCTGGATGGCTCTGTTATTGCTGGCTAAAAACTTGCCAGCATTTAAAAAGATGAAAAAATAAATACATTGTGACATTCCACGAGCCATTATACGCTACAGTAGTCACTGATGCTTAAGAAACTAAAATAAACTTCTGTCCAACAACAAGGGGGGGGGAAAAGTCAAGAAACATAGTACAGACTAATAAATAAAATAAAAGAATAAAAAACTAAGGAATAAGGAACAGACTAATAAAAGGGGGTGAAGAAAAATGTAAAACCAAATGCTGTATTTGCCAATTTCAGCATTACCAGATGCATTGAATTCCCTTCAGCTATGCAAAAATCAATTGGTTCCAGAACAAATAACCACCAAAAGCATGCCTAGTTTAAGTTGGATATAGAAATCACAGACTTCAATGAAACACTATGTGCCTTTTATAAGAGCCAAGCATTTTTTCTGTCCTTACCCAGCAAATGAAGAGAAGCTATATATTTACACTAGTGCAGCTCTAGCTCAGTGAACAACTTGGAGTAAATATTTAAGCATAATTCTCACTCCAGCTGCTCCAGTATCAGCCCACTGCAAAAAGGTAAAACTCCCTGTCTGCTAGAGCAGACCTTTACTACATCTCTAGAAAAATCAAATCTGAGCCAAAAATCCAGTAATCAAATATATTAACAAATGGTGCATTTCCCACCAAGCCAGGCTTACTCACAGAGAAGCACAGAGTGTTTCAATGACCCCATGTCTGAACTGGTATTAATGAAAAAACCAGGAAATAAATACCCTCTTCAGGGCTTTAACTCCAGCCGTTCTGTTATTCAACGCCATATACAGTCTCCCTAATTTCAGCCACATGGAGGCAACGTTCAGCGAGTAGGAGGGGTAATGTTTACTGCAGGAGAGAAAGAAAACCAGCTTTATCAAACTTGGCAGTTTCATTGCATTTTCCCAGCCCATCTCCCTCTCAGGGGGCAAGAAGCTGCCTCTCATTGCCCCTGCCCATTCACTGCTCATCCCCTCTGCCATGACTGCCAAGAGTCAGTGCCAATTGTGTCTAGGATGGGGACGCCTGTCAATTGGGAATTGAACTGAAACTACCATATGCCTCTGAACAGCTGTCAGATGGCAATGACTTTCTGCCACTAGTTTTAATCTAGCCAGCTACAGAAAGAGACTGCATTGTTATGAGTTTTTGGAGCCACCCTGCACTCGCAGAAGTAGCTCTGTGAATTGTACAATAGTTGGTGGAATGGAAAGCAAGGGGCCCTCCACAGTGTGTACGGCACACATGCCACTCTGTACTCGCACACACTGAGCTAGCAGAGTCCAGTTCAGCAGAGCTGACCTGGAATGCCAGGCTCAGAGCCAGAGGAGCTGGGCAAGTCCCAGGGAAGATAAATAGTACTGAGCCCCCAGACGGAGAATGTTGGCTCCTTCTTTGTATCACTGCTCTCTGCCAAGTGATCTGTGACTTTACGTTGGCATCTGCTCCAAAGGGAGAGCTTTTCTTGTGCTCCTCCCAGCTGGCAAGAAAGTCATGTCTCAAGACGAGAATCTGTTTGGGAGATTCATGGCAGGATCAGACACAGTGAATAACTGGTTGGCTCTAATGAAAGAGATCACTACAGTAAAAACACAGACAATTTTATCAGAAAGAGTATTAATTTTTTCTGCTGAGGCTGTGTGCTGCCTTGCCCCACACACAGCTTCAGCCTGTGCATTCTCCCACGCCCCCAGCTCTAGGGCAGCGGAGATCAGGGACATTGGGGCACCCCCCGCTCCCGAGAGCAGGAGCTGAGCTCGGCTTCAGCTCCCTCTGCCGCTCGGCCCCAGCCCTGGGACAGGGCTCTGCTCTCCTGTAGCCGTGCTCACTGTGCTACTGAGGAGAGAAAGGACTGGGACACTGCGGGAGGCTGACGACAACACAGGCTTTGCCTCCATGACCTTATACAAAATATTGACTGCAGATGCAATTTGAAGCTCTGCTTCAAAGAAAATCAGGATTTTTCTAGTTAAGCGGAACTACCACAGCACCTAAGGTGGCACAAAATTACTTTAAGAACTGAAAGCAAGGATTTCAAAGTCAGTCCTTCTACATTGAAGACCACATTTTGACAGTAACTAAAGACTGTCCTAGCATTTAAATATTCCTTTTTGAGTAGTGATATCATAGGTAGCATGTTTATACAACACATACTGAGAGAAGTGATCTCTGCCCAAACTTGTCTTAATTCTTCAGACTACTGAATTAAAGCACTAAAAAAAAATAAAACTCTCTCATATTTACCTGTATGGTCTGATAATTTTTTGCCCATAACGCAGTGCACCTTCCCAGTCCTGCACGTAGAGACAGACACCCATGGCCTGGTACATCATATGTAACATATAAACATTACTGTCTTCAAACACTGCACTCATCTTGTCCAGGCTGAGCTCACAGATTTCCAGTAATTCACCAGGGGGTATGAAGAAGTCAAGGAACCCAATAAATAAATGGTCTCTCACTATATAACTACCTGGTAATGCCTTCAGACACAAAGAGGACAGAGATAAGCTTAATTTCTACTGGTCAGTGCATTTCTCCTGCAAGTACTACTGAAGTCCAGCAGGTGAGATTTTTATGTCACATACCAAGCCAGAGGAGTCAGGGTGAGACAAAGGATATATTTGTAGTGTTTGGCTCGCCTGAATTCCTCAATCACATTCCTGGCATATTTGATCATGTCTTGTACCGTCTCTGCTGATGGAGGATCATTCAGTTTGCAGATTTCCAGTTTCTCTTTATCCTGAAGGAAACACAATGGACCTTACAAAGGCAAGTTCCAAGCCCTATAAATAAAGGTGCACCTGCTATACAAAATTACTCTAATAAAAAGACACAGATGGGAACTTAAGCCCTTCAAAGAATATAAAAACAAAAGTAGAATGTGCACCTGCAATTTTTCTCTAATGCCTTGGCTAGGAATCCTAGAATTCTCTGGCCTTCCAGTTCATCTGCCATTCTCTACTTCCCTGAAGTCCCTTTCTTTTGAAAGATCGAAGAGTTTTTTGATTTTGTGATGAAAGCAGGTTTACATAAGAAATTTCACTGCTTCTGAGAGATTAGGGATTAAAACAAATTAAATTTTAAGGCCATAAAAGCTCAAACACTTTAGGTCTAACACCCAGCTCTGTGGAAAATGACATGATCTTAAATGCAGAAAAGGATCCTTCATATCTGCAGAAAAAAACCACATTTCCACATATTTTGTTATTTCTGCTGGACAGCTCCACTTACTCTTATCTTTCTATCTACCTTACTGCTTCACGAAGAGTCAGCTGCAATCTAGAGACAATCTTTTGCTGTTTAAGTTTCACACTGTTGTTCGATTTCCTTTTCTTTTATTATTTCATCTGCCAGCCAAGAGGGCTACAGGGGACTCTTTCCAAAGGAGACTGAGTGACAGGTGACTTGAAGAGCAGCACATTGTTGAAAATCACAGATGAAATCTTGGCTTCGTTAAACTCAGTGGCAAAACTATCAAGGTAACTCTGGGGAAAAACACAACTAACATGGTATCAACAGAATGGCCTGAAGCAACAATATTAGGTACTACTTTGGAAAAAAAATTACAAAGGATGACACCATTTAGGAGAAGGAGATGGCTGCCTGGTCAGCTTGGGAACCAGCTCTTATAAGGACAACTTGTGAAAATGGGAGGTAAAATGATGTAGAACTTAAGGATCAGATTCTGCCAGCCACACTAATCTTGTCTGGAATT
Source organism: Corapipo altera (assembly GCF_003945725.1). Taxonomy (NCBI): domain Eukaryota; kingdom Metazoa; phylum Chordata; class Aves; order Passeriformes; family Pipridae; genus Corapipo; species Corapipo altera. Next base: position 4,135,580 of record NW_020884884.1, read on the forward strand.
ACAGATGATCCACACAAAGCTCAGATCTTGTAGGGCCTCCAGGGAAGGAGGTCCAAATGGTTGCAGAGGTCTCTTCTTCCCAAGTGCTTTTCTTCAAAATACCTAACACCTCGTTTTAAGGAACACTGTCTGGATGTCTGCCTTTGTCCTTTGAGGGGCACAAGCTTATGTCCAATGAACATAATTCTGCCCTGTGCATTCACAAGGGATTGTGACCCAGGACCACCCTGTCCGTGAGCAGATTGATATGATGGTATTCCAGGAAAGGCCATTGCTCAGATTCTGCTGGGTCTCCAAATCATCCAGCGATGTCATACAGTGTTCACCTGGAATTGACTGAAATGCCCCAGCCAGGAACTGCAGCAGTACTCTACCCCAGAACAGGACTCCAGAAGCTCCCCAAGCAAGATTTACTTGCTGAGAGTTGGTAGAAAGCATGCACTTAAAAAAAAAAAAAAAGAGTTCTGAGCTAAATTCTTTTGATTGGTTGACCTAGACACAGTGTAATTATCTACTTTTAACAATGCTTTCATCTTTGCTTTGTAGTTCAACTTTAGACAGGCCTCTACCAGGAAATTTCCTGATGTGTCATGATGACAGTGGAAAGAGTGAGTATCAGAAAGCCTTCTAGACAGAAAAACAAAACCATCACCCCATCCCCCTATTATTCCACTTTCCAAAATGTAATTAAACCAGATAGGAAATTGCATCCAAGGACACGGGTAGGTGCCTTGACAGTCAAAAGCATATTCCACACCAATTGTATTACCTTTTCTTTTGTAATGCACTCCCTGCAATCACAATTAAAGAAATATGAGTCTCTTAGCCGGTCATTTCTGTCTTCTGTGGGATATAGCAGGTCAATATAGCTGCTAAAAATCTACGCAGTAAAAAACAAAGCAGTTAGTGAGAAGTAGTGTCACTAAACATATTTGTCACTACTAGTTCTGGTATATGTAGTATGACTGCTACATATTCATGCAACTTGTGGACCCCTGCAGTCGCATCACCTGCTTGCTCCCTCACATTCCAAGCCTCTTGGCAGCATTGGGAGTTGTCATTTGTGAATGCTGTCTGACAGAGAAGTGTTCCTTTCCTGTTAGTTATGGAATTTCCCTCAAATATTACCCTGGCTTATACCCAGGACAGCAAGATTCAGGTGTGGATAAGGAAACTATCACAGCATAAATCTCAGGCTCCTGTCAGACTAAAAAGATACATCTACTTTTCAGAAGTAAAATAATGATTTCAGGTATCCAGCCTAGGATAAATTACAGTGGCCTGGTTTTATGGAGGTTGGAATCTCAATTTTGTCTTTCTGAAAATCTACAAAAATTGGGGCAACAGCAGTCACTAGTAGCTTTAGAAACTTAGGACAAGACCTTTAGATCTCTGAAAAGAAGAGAGGCCCAGTGCTCCAGTTCAAGGAGAATGAATATCAGATTTACTTCAGCAGCAATATTTTAAAGCAAAGAAAACCTGCTTTTGAACATTTTAAAGGCCCTTCATATACACTATTCTTAAGTTTTCCTCTATTTCAATGGTCTTCAGAAAAGAACCCCTGCAACTAGCTTTAATGCTCTGCCTTTAAAACGAGATCTCCCCCAAGAAACACATCCTATGCACAGTGCAGTTGATCATTCTGCAGACAAGGAACAGTTTTAGCTCCATTTCCTCATTTATAGTATTTGAAATGCTTTGTTCAGTCTTTATGCTTAAGGTTTCTCTCTTTAAAAATAAAATTACACGTAATTTCATATAATACACCTTCTTCTTAAGTCAAAAGTGTGAGTGTGTCATCTCACACTTTCCCCCACATTCCTATCCTCCCTATTTTCAAAGCATGTCAAATGCAGGAACAGCATTTACAGAAAAAAAACTTTAAAATGTTGCACTGCAATGGCTACACGGCGCCTGAAGATGGAGACACAGGCTGTGAGACTGCACAGCACCCATGCAAAACCATGAGCTCACGTTTGGAAAATTCTGAGGTGTCAGAAAAGCGAATGTGCAAAAGCCATGAGGTCCTGGAGAGTTGATGCAGCTTCTAAGACAGAACTAAGAAGAAGACGCCAAGAAAAGAGAATACTCCACATCTCTACCTCTCACCATACGCCCTCCCCGGATACGCTCTGTGAATCCATGGTAAAATTCTTAAACCAGAATCAGTTCTTGTCCATTACCACAATGCATTTGCAGTGGCTGCCAACATCACAGACAAATAATTGTTAGTAAATAGCATCAAAAGAAGTTGTTCACCTGAGTAATTTCACCCTTGGCCACAGCAACTAAACTCACTTTGTTCACAGTGGTGAACAGCTGTAATTCAAAAAAAATAACCTCCCTCCCCTTCTTCTAGGCTGCTACCACACAGTTCAGAAATGAGAAGTTTTCAAAAATCAAATCTGAGGTTATTTTGACCAGCATTAACTTTGTCCACTAAATTAACATTTACAAATGAGCCATTGAAACTCTATGCAAACTCCATCCCCAGAGAGAATGTTCTGTATCTTCATTCCCTCAAGGTATTTGAACATCCTCCTTGACTCTGTTTAACACCTTTTTTTCTTTTTCTTAAAGCAAAATGCAGCTCTGCTGCTTTAAACTCTCTGCCAAGTTCATTATTTGACTGAAAAAGTTTCAAGGTACACCCAGAGCCTTACTCCATTTCACAGAATTTTAACCATCACTGTTCAGTTTCACTCTGCCTAAAAACACACTTTTGCTCTTCTGTGACTTCCCAGCAAATGCCACTGAGGTGATATGACCAAATCCCATGTTTTGTGGATGCTCTGTCCAAACAGAAGTCAGAGGACTTATCTGTACCCATTTACCTTGTTTATTCTGGCTTCAATTTCAGTACATTACTATTATACTGGGGACAATTATAGCAGTAATAATTTGCTTTGATCTTGGAATTTCAAAGCACCAGCCAAACATCAGTAAACTCAGCCTCATTTTACAGATGGGTAAACTGAGAGAGAGGCTGGCAGATACACAGTGACTGCTGCAGGTGCCCTTCCCTTGTTTTAGCACAAAATTGGATACTGCCTCTAACAATGACTGCAGTCCTCCAGAGCCACCCTAACTTTTCCAAAGCACCATCTTACACTTCCCTGAGAAACAAGGAGATCCTTACTCCCTATTATTAAATTGTCATCGAATTGAAACGAACCCTGAAAAACAGAATGGATTCTACTTTTAGAATGCATGAGTACAGAGTACATTCAAACACTGTGCATTTACCTCCTCTCCAGGCTCAATCTCTTTAACAGCTCTGACTTCAGCCAAGGTTCCCTTGTAAGTCACAATCACATTTGGGCAACAGCTATGGTTCATCAATGCAACACTGCAAAAGCAGAAAAGTAAATGTTTTCCCCAACCACCACCACAAGTAAAAGGTAAAAAGTCAAGCACCACTTCACAAAACAAGTAAGTCTGAGTCAGTCTCTGTAACCTGTTTTTATTCTGAGGCTTAATATGAAGGTAACCTTGGGAAAATACGTTGTACTGTTATTTATTCTAACGATATAGAGAATGGTTGTGCTAATGAAACATTACAATTTTTAAATCCTATTCCTGCAGTACTAGGCAAGTTATTCTTTTCCCATTCTTACATCACTATAGGATAGATGACAGGGATGTTCACGTAGCTTTACTACCAGCATGACACACTGTTTTCCTCAGAGGAGAAAGAAAAAGAAACACGTTTAACCTAAAAGGAAACAAGTAAATATAGGAAAACAAAAGTTTTTGCTTTATCATGACTCAAGATGGTGTTAAAATTTTAGCTGGCTTCTATGCAAATGTAAACATCTTTCATGTTTGAAGTGCGAGAGAAGAGATCTTGACCTGTTATACAAGCATATGACTTAGACAAAAACCTGCACAGCTGAGAAAAGTAATCCACTTTATTACCAAGCTTGGAGAAAGTGCAGGCTGCTGCTTATTTAAGATGAAATGTGTAATTTTAGTTCTTTCTCTTCCAATCTAGCAAAATGACAATTGCCTCTTCAGTCTTTTTAGCTCACAGGCATAACTGTTACATACGAAATATCTGACTCTTGTATACTGAGCATTTACAAAGGATGGTGTTGGACATGTTTCAAGAACACCCTGGTTTAATACTCTACTCTCCCCACAATGACTCTGATCCTGGGAATTTCAAGGCATTAATTTCCAGTCTGTAGATCAGGATACGAACTTCAGACAGGCTTGCTTAGAGAAGGAGAATCTGTGAAGCAAGGACTAGCTACTACTCTCTGTGTGCAGCACTTGGCAAAATCACATCCTGCTTTAACTGGGCATCTGTAGGTTTCGGGTTACTTTGACATAGATAAGCTACGAGTAATCTAAGTCCCACCAGGAAGCCAAAGTAAGCACACAGTGCTAATACCTTCATACAGGCTGTGCAAAGATCAGGAGCAGAAAATACCCTCCTTTGCTACAACATTAAGTAGGAAGGACAGACTTAAAAATGGAAGAAACGTTCCTTGGCCTTAAAGAGAGCTGTGCTCCCCTGCCCACGAACTGCAGCTAATACTTAACACCTGCAGTATATTTGTAAAGCTAAGAAGCTCGTACATTTTTTTTGCACTGTCATAGCAAGGAGGCTCAAAGAAGTTATGAAAGGGATTTACTGTTTGTGAGGGAACAAAGGTAGAAGGGATATTCTTCAGAGAGCATCAGGTGAAGGATTTATACCCAGCCAAAACAGAAAGCTGAGAATACAGCAAGTCACCTGCAATCCTTTTCCTTTGGCTTTGATGTCCCTGTCCAGAACCTGCTAGCCAAGTAAGTCGGTTTCCTATCAGCCTGAATACAGTTCACAATCCAAGTTACAAAATAAATGACAAGTCAATTTTACCAGTATTACCAGATTTTTAAGAAAAACTGCTGCAAATAATCTGCCACATTTTATCGGCCAATTAAAGATATTTAAAACAAGACAAATTGAGTGGTTAATTAATTTCTTTTGGTAGGCATCTACTTCCTTTATTTGTTTTTAAATTAGTTAATTTTATTTTTTAAAATATTAAAATCAACCTACTCAGGAAATATGGCTGATCCCAAATGAGAGAGTTCTTCATCTTCAATTGTGAAGCCATTACAGTTAACCTAAGCAAAAAGAGAAAGATGCTGGATCAGCTTCTGGTCAGCTGAGTGCTCCACACTCACATGTCACATAAACACGTCAAACACAATTGCAGCAATTTGCTTACAATTTTCTATCCACCTTCCCAGTACTCACAGGGAGCTACCTGAAGTGAAAACAAAGTCCCTATCCAAAAGAATGCACAGGACATTAAAAAATTGACAGTTCAACACTCATACCTGCTCAGGACACAGCATCTAGTGGATTGCTCCTTGGAAGGCCAACCAAGAGAAGCAGGGCTTGAAAAGAGCACTAAAGAGCATCGGACAAATCAAGACCATTGCAAACATGAAACAAAGCCTCACCCTGACACAGGGCAAAGAGACTTCATCTGGCCTTGACAAGTAAAGGGCCAAAGCAGAACTAGACATGCCAGGAGCAGTGTGGGAATAAACGGTGGCAAACTCAGCCGGGCTGGGGCAGTACAGAGCTTTGGTGGAACATGTTGCAGGGACCTGCCACAATGACATCTTTCATCAAAGACTGCACATATCAGCTACAGCTAAAGCACATACTAAAACAACAAAAGCAGTGAGAAAGACTTGAACCTAACAAAGACACAGAATAGGAGGGGACAGAAAAAGGACAGAGTATGAGAGGAAGTACATTCCTAATTTAAACAGACCCAGGATCAAAAGAGCTTGTTCACAAAACTCTCTTATAGAAGAGATTCAAGCAGGTTTTAAAACCTTCTTACTTTTATTCTCACACAACTCAAAGGAATCTTACAGGACTTTCAGCTTTGTTTCATGTGGTTTGTATCACTTCAAGTGGTCAAAATGCACCTCAGTCAAGTACTTTTTTCCACTTCTACTTCAAGTCACATACATACCATGAAGAAAACCTTCTCCACATTCACCATCATCTGCCTACAAACATCAAAATTTTTATGAAAGCACCAGTAAAACACTAAAACAACTGCTATCACATGGCCAAGTTCAGCTGAAGCTACAATGGACACAGGAACAGTCAATCAAGTACAGTGCAAGTATCTGTTCTGGAAGGGTTAAGAGTTAACAACAAACACTACCAACAATAATCACAGAACCATAGAATGGTTTAGCTCAGAAGGGACCTTACAGAGCATCAAGTTCCAATCCCATTTTTTCCCCTAATCCCCAGAGGCAGAGACACCTTCCACTAGACCAGGTTGCTCACCATGCAAAGTGATATGTCGCACAAGCTGAAATGTATCTTGGATTGTATTTTAGAAATACACAAATACTTCCCAAAGCCACTCCTCAGCTATGAACTGTTCAGGATGCATTCATGATTAAGGAAACTGCCCTGTTTCTCTGATTCACTCATCAGTATCTTTGCTATCTTTGCTTGATCTTTATCCTGCTATTTTTGGCAATATAGCATCCAAAGGTTCCCTGTCTCTCAAGACCAGCATTCTACTGCACTAGCCAAAACCAAAATGCAATTGCTCAATACAAAAACAATACAAAGGAAAGATAATATCAACAGCAAGTAAGAACATAAGGCAACGAAGGCTGACATGCTGAACAACTTGATGGTTCTGAAACACAGGGAAATATTTAAAAATATGCAGTGAGTTATCAACTTCCCTCCACTAAGCCAGAGACAACACAATTCATGAAGGCACCATAACAGAAATGACACAAGAGGAGGGATTAGAAGGGGATGAGATATCACTGGTTTCACCAGATCAATGCCTGACTAAAAAAGGCAAAGCAAAGGCAATAAAGAGACATCAGCAAAATACTGGAGCTCAATGCTGTTCCCAATGGTGGAAAAGTGAACACGTAAAGGGAGACACGAAATGCAAGACCTTAGAGGAAAGGATGAGATGCTGGAACTTGAGACAAGAGAGAAACTGTTTGAAGAGTATGGCAAGGTGAGACTGAGGAGGAAGAACTATGTTCCACAGGGGCAAAAGAGAGCAGAATGATGCCAACACCTGTGGAAGAGAGTAGTGAAACACAAGGATTTTGGACAAAAAAAAACTTTACTGCACTCAAAAGGACCAATTACACTTTAGTTGTGTAAGGAAGAACATCAGGTAAAGCCCACTAAAAGCAATGAGTAAGGAGTTAGAGAGATTCAAGTCCCAAATGACTGCCTTGAGCCACAGAGACAAACATTGCCAAATGTAGGAGACAAAGAAGACCACATGAGGCCAGAGTAAGTGTTGAAGCTAAACAAAGGACCAGCAACATAGCCATACTACTAGTTTTAGGTCAAGTTAACTAATTATTAGAAAATTTATTTGTACCTACCAAGTACTACCATGCCTCCCTTTGTTCTAGAAAGATTTATGCCTCAAAAGGTTTTATCCTTTTAAAACACTTCTGAGAAACATCCAGATAACTTCTGGAGACTTTAGTTCAAAAAATTTTAATGTCCACAGTGGTAGATAGTTACCTAATGATCAGGATGAACTTAGGGTTACACCCAAGGTTGACATACATCTATAGAGAAGACTAGATGGAATATCAGATCTAGGAGTCAGCAGTTCAGAGAAGTCAGTTTAAGTACCATGACCTAGTAAAGCTAGTCCAGGACATGAAGCAAAAATAATGTTATCTTTGGGGATTCTGGCTACATTCTAACAGAAATATTCAGAAGCACCACAAGGAACTGGTTGTACTGATGTCTTTAAAGTATCCCTCTGACAAATAAATTGTAAAGTCTTCAGAAGAGAAAAAAACCTTGCCATTTAAAGGAAATTAAAAACAGCATAATGGATGATAAGCAGACACTAAACATATTAAAGAATCACTACCCTACAGAATAAGAGTACCTCTGTTTTAAGGAAATAGTAACTGTGCCTCCTTGTTGGTAGATGCCCAGCTCAGCTCTACCAACCAGGGTATCGCCACCTCAGCTTTCATCACAATAGCCAGCATTTGCCCCCACCTCAAAATATTAAACTTTTTATTCAGACACTTAAGTTTAAAACTAGCAGTGAAGAAGTAAAAAGAAGAAAATGGATCTTTCAGTATTCCACCAGTGTATTATTCCATGCACTACAATACATTCAATTTAGATGCATATGAAAAGTAGGTGAGAAAAAAAGAAGTGACATATCAGAAGTTACCTGACAAGATATCCTGTCTTTCCTTCATGTCTCCAGATGGGCAAACCACCTGACTACATTTAAAAGCCACACGCCAGATAAAAGTTGTAGGCTGCTCTTTCTACTTCTCTGAAGTTTACTCCCTGTGAAGGTCAAACACAGTGATGACCTGACCAGCAAGGATTTCCACAAATCTGAAGCCTGAATGAAGCATTTACCTCTGCAGGGTCTCAGGCCAGCAGCCTTCCATGTTAGTTCAACAACAGCTTGGCCCACAAAAGCCTAACTTTGATAGGGTTTAATAAAGGCTGTTTCTCCTTTTCTTCAGCGTTTGAAAAGCATCTCATAGAAAGTCTGCAGACAAGAGTCTCTCCCCTCGCTATGGAAATGGGGCACATCCAGCCACTTCTGCTCAACGAAGCTGATCTTCTCCACCAAGCACACTAAGATAACTAAAGAGCTACCATTTCTGTTGCCGTTAACATTCGCCCTTTCACAAAAGCTAAACTCTTACAGCACCATCCACCTAAGCAGGTTTTGCTCTAGCCAACTTACTTGTGCAAAGAGAACTACAAGGGCAGCATTGTCAGGGTACTCCAAGTGCTTTGAGTAAAAGTGATGAAGAGCAGCAATGTCGTTCTGAATCAGCTCTCTCTTTTCATTGTCTAGTTTGTCAATGTCTGTGGACAAAGAACACATTCCATTTCAGTAACAGGAAAACTCCCCCATGCACTGCAGCTAGACTTAGGTTAGAACAGGCCCAGACTTAAACAAACTCCCCTCAAGGACAGGCTACTTGGAATTACTGCAAAGCGCCTGTTCTTCCATAAATGCTACACTGCTTCTGCCAAAGCCACATGTGCACTACAAGAACATGAAGGATTAAAAAGCATTTTCTAACATCTCTAAATCAGCAGGTAATTGGACATAAATTTCCCTTTCTTGGGAGAAGGGTTATAGTCTTCAAAGTGCATTTGTTAACTCTAGCAAACAGCCCAGGTAGCCCTGGCCCTCTAGAAGCCTATCAACTGTGGGTAGCTATCCTCAGCTGCCTAAAACAACCTTATGAGCTATGTGGTCTCATCTATGGTGGTATCAAGTCATACTTAAGGTCACTTGTCTTAAAGTACACTTATAAAGCAAAACTTTCTCATACAGACCTATTCCTTATCAGCACCAACGAGCCCAAACTCCTGCTAAGACCATGTGCTTTTAAAAGACATGGTCTTTCCTAGCACAGAGGCCCCAACTATTTGTGGCCACATGTGACAGGGATCTAGAAACAACACTGGGGCTAGTCACAGGGGTTCTCTTTGCAGTAAGAGGAGGATAACACAAGGGTGCCCAGGAATGCGATCTACCTGACCTGCTGCAGGCACCTGTTTTAGGAGGTAACAAACAGTGACTGAGAATACCCATATCTCCATGGGCTGGGGGTTGACCGTCAAAGAAGGTGTGTTTAACCTGCAGATATCTAAGGCTAATAGGAGACAGCAGGAATATCAGTGGAAATGTCCTTGCACACCTTCCAACTGTATTCCATTATAGGTTTCTTTAGAGATTTACCCTCATGCCAAAGTTGTGGCCACTGAACCTTTTCCCGCGTGGTCCATACAGAGCAAGCTAAATGATCAGGTATACTCCTAGTACCCTCTCTCTCTCCTCAAGAGCAGAGTGTTGGGAAGTTTTTCCCAATCCTCTCTCTCGCAGTGACAGTGTTACGAGCTCTCTCCTGCTCTATGAGAGCCAGCAACTCAACCATTTCCTCTCTCCAACTCAAAATAATAGTGGAGAGCAAAATGTGTAGGAAGAGTGAAGGATTCACAACAGTGGAAGAAGGAGGAAATTATTTGTAAAGCAGATGTGAATGATAGGTGAGTCACAAAAAACACTGAGGAAAATGAAATGGGACGATTTGATGAGAATAAGAACAAATCAGAAATAGGAAATTTTGAGCTTCCAGCTGACATCCAGATGCATTTTCCTCTCTTTTGTAGGGTGTTGCAAAGCATAAGGCAGTTGCTGTACATGGTAAAGGTGTGCTAAGAGATGAGGTGAGTCAAAAAGGCAGAAGGAACAGGGATGCTTATTAACAAAACAAAGGCTTCTAGAGGACAAGTGGGACACTGCAACAGAAAAAAAAACATTTCAGCCTTTTAGCACCCAAATAATAAGTTACTGAAGACAAGATGCAATGTAGAAGCATATACTAACCCATATTCTCCTCAGTCTCAATCCTATCAACTTACCTGTAAAAATTATCCTTGCCTTAGACAAAGTTAAATGGTGGCATTTTCCCCCCTTGTTCCCCAGTTGTCCCAACAGCAGTGACAGGAGTTTTTGTTTAGGAAGCAAGACTTGCTGTGCTTGGTTACTCTGCTACCTTGAGTCCTAGCAATGACTACATTTATTCAGCATTTTGTAAAAGGCTTTGGAAGCCATCAGCGTGAGAAATGTGAATATACAACCTATTGTCTCTGTGTACCAACCACCAAGAAAGAGAAACAACAGACCAGTGAAAACTGTGCCCAGGATGGTTACTGGGCCCCTAGTTGGTCAACTCATAACTCTGCCTTACCAGACATAAACAGCAGTTTTCCAGTTAAAAGCAAGCCATTGCCTCACCTCCTTCCTTGGATTATTTTAGAGCATTTAGGACATGGAATTTCAACATAATCATACATAACATGTCAGATTTGACTGGCAGTGACAGATACTGAAGCACAGTCCAGAGGGTTCTGCAATTAGCCCTTTAGTCATTGTCACCATCAAGCAACTGTGCTGTCTCTGATTTTATGCCTCCTGGTAACAAATACCAGTTATTTTAATTTTACAACATTACAATTCTCAAAAGACACTAGAGTACCAGAGAAGCAAGATGTATGCATGCTACATAATTAATTCTGTCTAGGTTTTCACCTTTGTTTCACAGCCCCCACAAGCAACCAAGAAAAAAAAAAAAGAAATAAGAGTACTGCACTTTCAAAAAAATGAGAAATCACAATCCTCTTTGTTTGTTCCTTTCCTACAACAGGGGTGGGATGCTCTGAAAGGTTTCCATGGAGTGGGGCCAGGGGAAACAAATCATTAATACAGTTAAGTCTAAGCTTACCTGCAAGCCTTTTTTACTTACGTGATTCAAACTCTTTTACAGCAAGCAGCTTCTCTGAGTGTGTTCTTTCAGGGTGAGTTTTCTAACAATAAAGGGGGAAAAAAAACAGTAAGAAAATGTTTTAATTTGGCAGTTTTGTGTACTCACTCATTCATAAGTTGGGAACTCCTAAGTGTAAGACAAACCCAAATCCATACTGCACGGAATTTATAAAAATTGACGAACAGCAATGAGTTAAATTGACTGCTCTCAGTAAAGGTATAGAAATATTCTCTCCACACCAAATTAGGCAGTCAAAGATTAACTTCTATCAAATTTTATATACATAAACTGAACAGTATTTTAAATATGTCATTTGCTTTGTTCTAGGCACCCAGAAAGCTGCTAACAATAGCAAGCAGGCAGAAGACAGGCTTTGCTTTGAGGAAAGTGAATAAACTGACTGTTGACAGAGTTCAAAAGCAATGCTCCACTGTTGGCCTAAGGCCACTGCTTTGTAATCTTGTCCATTAAATATGGCTTTGCAGGTGGCCCAGCAGCTGAGGTTCAGGGACTGTGGTTTGCATATTTAGCTTTTATATGACATGTAGGGTTCTCCCCCCCCCGTAAGCGATAAAAGCACAAATTTACTCCAATGACTTTTTGTCATTAAACGTTCGATTTTGTTTGTGGATACCACTAAACTATGCTTTAATTAAATCACACACACGTACATTCACACACACATATACACACACAGCAAGTATGCAGCTACCTTCCCAGCAGGCCACCAAAATCCTCCCTATGTACAGTATCCAGATTGCCCTTGTCACATAAGCAGACCTCAATCACACAAATATGCTCCAAAGAGGATTTGTTTTTGCAGAGAGAGTTTAGACCTCTACAAAGATACACAGCATAACCTTGAAACTCATGAATCCCATCCCCTCCCTGTAAGCACTTGTGTTATCCTCATAGTTAGGGAACACTGAAATGGAGTGTTCCCAATGCAATCTTCCTTCATTACTCATAATATTCTTTTTCTTCAAAGACCAAGGGTCTGAGATTTCTCACCTAAACTCTGGCTTTCACCAGTCAACTCAATCATAAATGTTTATATCTGAATACCTCAGAGGTGTTATTGACTCACAAACGTACTGGGAGTTGTATGCTACATAAAACTATGCAACTATAGCTGAAAAATACTACAACAGGCAACTGCTTCATAAACATGTCAGTGCCTGCAGTCACATAACAGTAGAAGCATTCCTCCAAATTTAAGCATATATACCAAGTCTCACTATTCCTTCTCGTCATCCACGTGGCCTTGGTGTCAGCCCACAAATGTAACCTAGAGCTCAAATCGATTGGAACAGAGGCTGAAACACTATCAGTAAACATGTCCAGACTCTGTTCAACAGTACCTTAAGACATAAGTTATAGTTACACACCTTAAGACCTCACTAGCCTTTTGTTAGCTTCCCTCAAAAGTCTCCAGCTGGGCTACGGTGGTCCTGACGCTGCTGCAGTGGTCTGATGGTCAGTTTGTTCAGCTGCTCATGCTCTGTACACAGGAAACTTGAATGTATGTGCTTTGCAGGGACAGTTACTGTCGGTCAATTTTCATTTTCCTGCCTTCTCTGGCACCCAGAGTAGGAGCATACCTCCCAAGTCAAGCCTCCTGCTCACCTGTTTGGCAAGGATCCTCGCCGTTAGTCTCACAGTCTCTGAGGGATTCCAGTTCTGCCCAAAAGTGCACATGGAAGCACACTCGAGCTTGTGCATTGGCCAGTCTTCCTTCTGAAAACATAGAAAAATACAATTGAAAAGAAAAAAAGCCATGGAGATAAAGTGATGAAAAAGGGAATGAAGCAAGTCCTGCCAGATCCTAGAGGTCAAGTCAAATGTGTTTCCTTTAAAAAAAATAAGATGACGCTCACTAAATCTGAACAAAAGTTTAAGTCATATTTAAGGGGTACAGCTATCCTGCTTTTTTCAAACAAATTCACATGGGATGAGCCAAGGTCAGAACATCTTCATTTACTCAATGGAAAAAAAAAAGAATTAAATGACAAAGAAGCAAACAGACAACAGGATTTATAAATCACCAGTTCTTATTGTTCAGATCAAGCACGTGAGGACAGAGTAGGTCTGAGCTTGATGGCTTTTATTGGGTTCATTTCCATTTAATACCTTGGCCCCTCATTCTGAGACAACCCTGGTGTAATCAGGAGTAATGCCTCTGAAGTCAATGGATTCACAGTCACTGCAAGAATCGGTGTATGTAGGGTCAAACCCAGATCTTCTGAATAAAATTATCAGAGTTTTTCCTTAATGTTGAAGAATAAGAGTACAGCTCGACAGTGAGGACACACTAATATGGGCAAACACATTTTAGTTAAGAATGTATAGCACAGTCCTAGCTGAACATACAGTAACACTTGGACTGATGGCACAAGGCACTGGCTTTTGGCACTCTACAAGTTTCATCCAAAGCCACAGAATCTTTCAAAGGATAGCACAGAATCACATATTAACAATCTGCACTGGTACAGGTCGTCCTCAGACTGCGTCAAATTTCATTTTATTTATTCACTCAAATAGTCAAGCAAAGCACAGTTATTTATTGCTACATCTCATCCCAAACACACATTTATAGCACTGTGTTAAAACAGACCTATACTGTTCTGTCTGCATAGAGAGCATCATGTTTTGTTTTCATACCAGATTCAAGTGAAAACTTGAAAACCTTTTTGCAGCCTCCAAAATGTTCTTATATCCCCTTACTGTGATTCACCCAGTATCACACACCCTGTGTTGGCCCGCTCCCCCAAAATTTTTAAAAATAAATTAAAAAAAACAAATAATATGCCTCATCAGAGTGACTGAGTGGCAGGAACAGGAGGAGCACAGTTTCCCCCAGCTGCCTAACCACTAAAGGCAAGAGGCATTTGAGGCACTGGAGAGACACATTTGAGGCTATCTAAAACATCTACACAGGACCAGTAAATATGATACGTGTCTACTGGGAAATGGATTTCCTGTGGAAACTACAGCTGTAGGCTACATAGAACAACCCAAGGCTCTTAAACAGTCAGCAGAATCAGAACCCTCAGTGTCTCCTGCCTTGGTTGGTCAACTTATTTACAGGTTTTGCAGATCAAAACAAAAGCTGAGACTACTAATTTCAGAGTTCCTACACCAAAAATTCTTCCACTGAAATCAGCTATTTTAACTGCCCTGGGCATGGACAGCTTTAGGAATTTATTTTATTAGGAAAAGAAAGGTAAGCACCTGCCCCAGCTTTGTGTAGGATTCGAAGCAGTGCAACGCTGCAAAGGTATTCAACCCCTCACAATGTCAACTCCATTGTCCTTGACATCTCAGTAAGGTGCTTCCAAAAAAACCTACATACAGGCTGCTTGAAATAAGAAGCATAAGGATGTGGCAATACAGACCAGAACCAAAATAGTATATTACACTCTAATCATGTCATGTGAAATTACACTCTCAACTCTCCTACAGCTGTCACATTATAAAACGTATCCCCAGAGAGACCCATTTCCTATGTATGCCCCAAGACTTTTTTTCTGGAAAATTCCTGATAGCCTTTGCTTAGGAATCCACAGGCTAAAGGTTAAGAAGAGACAGAGGGAAATCTCATCTCTCACCTCTTCTTTGCACACACATGATACCAACTAACTTTAGCGTGATAATTGGGTGTTCAAAAAGTGAAGGCACAGAACCTGAAGTTTTGCAGGATTCAAATCCATGCACGTTGGTTAAATAAACAGGAGAAATTACAAACCAAAAATCAAAATGCAAAATCATGTGCCTGTCTTGAAGCAGTGTTTTTAAAATTCCTTTTGCCCCTTTATTCTTTACACATCGTTAATTAAAATCTTTCCCCAGGCAGAATCATACAGAGTTATATGAACTAGTAGGGAGGTTAAAGGGACAAGATGCGGCCAAATTGTGTGAAATGAGATAAAAGCCTGAAACACTACAAAAAGAGAAAGTACTGATGACTGAGTAATACCTGGGATGGAAACACTATGACAGCAGCTTTCCTTGCAATCACAGCAGGACTGTATTTTGCATTCCTTTCCACATTTTCCTCCACGTAGTTGGAATTATAACAAGTAGCATTGTTCTAGCTGAATCCCTAATGCTATATTAATGGTATTTTCTTCCTATTTTCATTGCCTCCTTTCATTTAGGAGTGACAACATTTTTGGAAGGGAAGTTCTTTAAAGCTTATGCTTTTCACATGAAAGTATGGAAACACTCTTCTTCACCAAGTTCTTCAAAAAGATTCCACAGTCCAGGACTACTGGATTAATTGCCAGAACATTGTCTTTTATAGCTCAACGCAGGAAAAAAGCAACAAAAACCAAAATATAATACTCAAAAAAAAAAAAAAAAGACTCAAGTCCAAACAAATGTCCTTGCACCTCCTTTCTCACATAGACTTTTCAATACAGTATAAAAACTCTGTATCTCACTCAGTCGAAAAGAAACAGACACAAATACCAGACAGAAATTATGGGCAAGCCAGTGCAGGGGTTAAGCCCACTTCTTCAAAATCTTAAGGCCCAATGGTGATCAAAGGGCATCCAACTCTTTAACTGAATTTCATTGAGGCAACTTCGATAAAGTTCTCTGATACAGCCCTTCAACAAACAGCAAAGGTAGAAGTTTCACCCATCTTCACAGCCATCCTTTCCTACCATCACTTATCAAATGCTGGGCCACAGAGAGTATTTGACTTCCATGGGTTAATGTTCAGCAGGTCACAGGAGACATTTATCAAACAAAAATACATGGAGAAAGTTTTTGGATTAGGGGGACAGACACTTCCCTAAGGCAATCTTAAGCAGGGTCTTGCAGTGTCAGAACACTTTTTTGCAGAATCATTACAGCAAAAATTTCTTATTTTTTCTACAGCTCACCAAAGAGGAGCATGCAATTTCTACAAGGTCCCATTTAAAACACAGTTGCTTAATGCTATTCCCAGGTCTCCACCTACGTTTTGAGGCTTTCTAGCTGGTTAAAAATACCTATTTCCCTTACTCCAGAAATACCAACTACAGCAGCCTTCAACATGACACATTAAGAAAAAGCCATAAACAGTTCGTTCAAAATGTATTTCAAATATTGAAAGTCATGACAAAAACATCTCTTTCTGCACTCTGGCTAGCTGATCTCCATTCTGTCTGGAATAAATAATAGCTATGTGTAATAAAAGCAAGAGGAGTTCCAGTAGCTGGTTCAAGTTCACCAGTTCCACAATTGCAACCACATAACCCTCTTAAAACATTCCTCTTCAGAGTGTTTGAGCAGCTAATTTATGAGGAGAAAAAATGAACACAGGTCTCCTGCTGTTTGCCTAAAATTATTATAATTTAAGAAGTCAAGACCCGAACAGCTGCAGATGGGGGCTGAAAGCCACTATTATAATAACAGGCCTGTGCTCCAAGGAGGCTATAGTGGAGAGCAGAATGGTATGAATCAGCTGGAAATCACAATCCCTTTTAAAAGAACTGGATTAGGGGTTGGGAAAAGAAAGATGGAGAAAACCCAGGATAGATCCAGCCCACAAAACACTGAAGGCAGCAAGGACAGGTAGTGAAGGCAAATTCCATTCTCACGTGTCCTGTATCAGAGACTGAATCCACACCTATGCAAACATCCAGCTCAATACAGATCAAACCTGCAGTTATCTATCTTAAAAACAAAATAGACCAAAACAGCCAAAAGATACACATTAGGGAGCTGTGCCAAGCCAGTGTGCATGCAAATGGGTGTGTATAGACGGAGCCTTACACAAATCAGTCACTACATCACTGCAAGACTTAGTCTCCTGAGTTCAGTCTCTCACAAAGCATGACACCACCTTTCCTGGCGACCAGGGCAAATGGATTACATTGCAAAGCAGAACAAGGTCAATCTGTCAAACACCTGGCCATATAACAGGAGATGGACTTTTACCACCTGGGGGATCTTCAGCAAAGCAATTTCTCTTTGCATACCTATACCCACCTCATTTTCAAAATCAGAAATGCCACAGAGGCTGCTGTGAGGCTTCATTCATTAGATACTAGGAAAGTATTTTAAAAACCTCAAAACAAGGATACAATATTGCTCAAAAGAGTGGGAAATACATGTAGTGTCAGTAACTTTATTTTCAATAACCTTGTTATTCCAAAAGAAAAAAACCTCACTGAACAGAAACGTACTAGATGCCTGCAATTATAAAATCTGTAATTCAGAAAAAGACATAAAAAAAAATTTGCTTCCTGCTGCACACTTTGGCACCTTTCTCCTTCTGATCCACCTCTCCCCACAATGAACAAAAATTCCTATGAATTGCGGTATAGCAGGTATTTAAGTAAGAAAAAAGTAAGCCCAAAAGCTTTGGGGTTTTATCCCAGACAGTGTACTTCATGCAGTAAACAGTTGTCAGACTGAATTATATTGAGTAACAAGGTATTAATCAACATAGGAAATCATACCATGTCTTTGTTGGGTATGTCTAATTTTTACCTGAACTAAGCAAAGAAAACATGAATTTACTGAGGAAACTTAACTTCAAACAAATAAAATTTAAATGAAGAATTCCATCACAACTCTCAAGTAAAGCCCTGCCCTTTTATCACTGTTGCATGAAGTCTCACATCATGGAGGCAAAAGGGACACATTTCCTGTACATTCCAGTGTTACAAGTTCAGTATCAAGGCACAGATAAGCCTTTTTGGCTTTGACAAAGAATTGCTGAACTGCTGAAAAATGCCTTTGAACAAGACAGGGATGAAGATGCAGTGTAGATTGTCTGTGTAGCACGTACAGTCAGTGGAGAGCAGCTTTTAGAGAATATTACGCTTGAAGGTAACTTTGAAAGAATGTCAAGGAATTCAATCTCAGCAACATTCATAAATTTCATCAGAGTGACTCAGAATGGCCCAAACATCAGAAGATAGTGTTATATCAACTAGGGAGTCAACAGCCACATGTATATCACCAGTAAGAATGAAGTGCTAGTACCTGGGTTTGTTATACTACTGTCTAGGCACCAACAAAATCTAAAAAAGGTCTTTATATTTTAAGCATCATACCACACACCAACAGGTAGAGAAGATTTTAATTCAACAACTTATCAGACAGATAGGCTTTTACCGAGTATCATCTTAAACGGATTAAGGACACTCAATTTGAGCAGTTCAGGTTTTTATTCTAGGAATATGTACCTTTAGAGAGGGAGAATTCTGAACACCAAAAAATAAAAAATAATAGTAAAAAATTCAATCTAAAAAAAGGCAATACATGTACAAGACCTTACCCGGGGAAAGAAGAGAAAATCCCTTCTTTTTTGTAAATATAAAAGTATAAACTTTGTCAAGGCTAGAAGTCAGGACATTGAGGGAGGAACACTTGGAGGTAAAAGCAAAGGACTGTGTATGAGAAGGAATAAGTTCTTCTATTTCCACCATATCTACTTGTTATTTTTCCCAGCACAAATTACTGGGATTTCCTACTTCAGAAAATCTTGCTTACCTGCTTCCTAAACCATGGTGAATATTCTGCAGCAAGAGAAGAAACTCACAGTCAGATAAAAACTGCTAAACTGCCAATAGTATTTCCTTCCCTTGCCTAGTTAAAAGCTTCCTAAAAAATAATGTCCTGTGGAAACATTTCTTAGAAATAAGCATTTTTCATGAATGAATCATGGGGTTTTGGGGTTTCTCTATACCGTCTTTAAAACTCATCCAAATTCCTCTCTACTGCAAATTTTGTAAAAAACTTATTTCCATTAAGCATTTTGAGTCCTATTAGTGCCTCAAACCCAACAGGCTATTTGATTTGGCCACAATTCGCTAAGATCCTATGGGAAAGCAGAAATCTAGGGAGGTAATAGAAGGAAAACTAAGGAGAGGCCAGGTTCACTTTAAAACTTGTGCAACAGGAGAATCCTTGAAATAACAGTGACCATGTCAAAAGTGCCTGCAAACAGAACAGCACAAACCACAACATCTCAGTCCAGATAACAACAAAGAAGAATTCTTTGCATGTACCCACACATGCAACAGCACACTACCATGTAGGAGAAGGTTTGAATTATTTATAGCTAACACGTAATTGCATGCCAAACCTTTGGTGACTCAAATCCTTCATGAGCATTGTTCCATACTCTGTGCCCAGCACCACAGCTTACTTTATTCAACTAGAAATCCATTTGAGTTATGCACACGTAAACTGGATAATTCTTCCATATCAAGCTGACAGCCCACAAAGGCTATAAACTAGTTCTGGTACAAGTTTTTTGGTTTTTTTGAAAGGTGCTTATTCTAATTTGAAGTAAAAATGGAGTTAAAACTGCATGCAAATGTTCTGGACATCTTCATATCGCTTTACTTTTGTGTACGCTTATATTTAAAAAGCAAAGTATACAAAAAAGAATAAAAGTTGCCAGAATGAGTAAATTAGGGAGAAAGCATGGTAGGTTTCAAACGGTTATGACTATGATCAGCTGTGGCAGTCCCAGTACTCAAAGTATTTGCAAGGATTCTAAAAGAAAAAACCTTAACAAAACTCCCTTAAGATGGCTATTTAGCAATTTGATTTTTCCATTAGACACAGGCTCTTACCAGTTTAGTGAGCTAATGTTAAATTATCTGGTTTGTCCTTAAAGGAAGAAGTAATACAGACATAATTAGTGGGCTGACAGGCAGGTCTAATCAAAGTCTCAGTGGTACCAAGCCCTGAAGCTACTGATCTTGAAAGACTCATGCAGACCAGATCCAAATCCTGTAACTATGCAATGCACAAGTCCATGGTCAGCATCTGTGGGATACTGAAAACAACTGGACTGCTATTAACCATAACTACAGTTAGAGATTGTAAATGCCACACAAACAAAAACCGGGAGTTAGCAACCCCTGCCCTCTTTCTCCCCCCGCACCCTCACAAATTGCATTACCATACCTGGCATTCCACATTGCAGTAAAAGGCCTGTTTACATCTTCCACACTTGGACAATCCTTCTTTCCTTAAAAAGAAAACAGAAGTATTCTGTTCTGAAATAAAATTGTATGCTGGATCACTTTTTGCACATTGTTTTGCATTTCACAATGAATACTGTATCTTCTTCAGGGCACTACAACTACAGTCTGAACTACATCTTTGAACAGCAGACACTATTTTTATTTGTTTAGAGTTCCAAAAGCAAGTTATTCCTAACAACTGTTATTATGCAAAAGCAGCACTCTGCTGCCCCGATAAATTGCTGGGTTTGTAAATATGCTATTTGACAGACAGCGTCATTTTTTTGCCACTATAAGATGCATAATGAGATAATTTTTCTTGTTTTCCAAATTTTCCAACCGCTCTGTATTTTTCCAAATTTTCCAACTTGCTCACCAATATTAACCCTTTGCTTTTGCTTTGCCCATTTTATTGCTTCTCTGCCTGGTTACAGAAACCTTTGTTTCATAACTGTTTCCCAACACCAAGAAAACATATTGCATTATTAAATACACTGTTTGATCTCCTGTTACCTCATAGCCCCTTACTGTCCCACTAAAGTCTTCTCTGGTATCTGTGTATTCTGAGCTGACCTAAGGCTCACACCTTCCTTTTTTTATATCTGTATGTATCCCAATAGAGGGAACTGCTGAAAAGAAGGTCCTTTTCTGCTTCAAGGTTCATGTGCTGTAGCAGATCCCACCAAAAATAGAACGTGTTACCCAACGAGTGACATTTTGGCATGACAGCAATAAGGATCTCTCAGCAGTATTGAATACTTTAAAACGTCTGTACACCCTCCCTGGTGTAAGTGGCAAAAAGAAATTGTCTTAAACTGAGTTCATTGGACTAAAACAAGGGTGAGTGTTCTTGTATGACATGATAATGTACAACATTTTAGTGGTCACTGGCATCCAGAGTCCATAAAGCACAGCAAGTCTGGCATCCCCTGATTGTTCCTGCAAAGCAGAAGGTGCAACATGAGTGAGCCAGCCTAACATCATGACTCCTCTTGCTGACAGTATGTACCTCAAGCACAACCGTGTATTTAAAGTAACAAACACTATCTCATGCAAATACAATGTTACAAACTCATTTTGCCATTTTACTACAACGGTTTTATTACCAAATATCAAAGTTTCTCTGCCCAAGGCTAGTGCTGAGCCCACAACCTTCCTCCTAACATCCTTTGCAAGTTCAACAAGCAGAGTTCAGAATCTAGTAGATGCTAGTTCAGTGCTAATGCAACAGTCACAGACAAAAACCACGTCTCAGCACTGGCAGATCACATTACATCACTGAGGCATCATTCCTCTTTATGGCACCTCATCACCCTGGTGTGAAATAAGTTTCAGATTACCCCACTAACTGCTATGCTACTGCCTTCAACATATTCCTTGATTACTGTGCTCCTCCAGAGCTCCAAAGGAAAAGCTAGCAAGGATAACAAGCAGTTTATGTAGGATGATCCTAAAGATGATCTTTAAAATCTATTCTACGAGATAACTCCTATCTTTACAGCATTACTGCACATCAAGGGAGCATGGAAAGTATTCCTTGGTCCTTTGGTAGACAGATCTTCTGAATGTGATAAACAAAACCAGCAGTTAGCCACAAGAGTAAGAAAAAAAAAAAAAAGAAAACCCAACAACACCTCAACCCAAAATTTAGAGGCTAGCAAAAGCCATAGGTGTGAAGGAGGAGAAGAAAACCACTTCAACTGTACCCTTCATCAAATTAAGGAACTTCACTAGGAACTACGTTAGGTGCTCATATGCAAATAGAGGGGTGAATAAAGTCAGTAAGTCATATATGTGGACAATGTAATGAGGAAAGAAAAAGGACATATTGATAAAAATAGCAAAATTACAAAAGTTGCTTTCCTTTACTGATGCAAACACTAACATATGCTCTGAGTTATAACCAGGCAAGCACTGCGATTCTTCAGTGAGCTGCCAAAAGCCATGAAAGTACTACAACTTCTAAAAATGTGGCACGGTGTGACATGTGACGTGTCACAGTGTCATGTGCATACCTGATTTTCTAATGGTAACCCTAATCTGCTTTTTTTGTTGTTGTCTTCCTGCAGCAGCTGGCACTGAGAGGCTTGTAGCAAACGCTGCAATACCTGCCGGAAGTCAAACAGCCTCTCCACACAGGCGAGGAGAGCAGCTACAGAGGCCCCAGAAAGCTCGAAAACTCGAGCACCCCGCAGCCCGCCAGCGCCGGGAATCACGAAGCACGCAGCAGCCGGCAGCGCTCCAGCCCGAATGCTCCCAGTCATGCTCCCAGCACAACGAACCTCTTGTGCTGTCTGCGCCTTGCCCCAGCACAAGCAGTCTGCCAGAAGACTAAGGGTTTGGACAGAGAAGAGAAAATATACAGATATTGCTGTATATTTCATTACAGTTATACATTCCGTTCGCACCGTGGAAATGCAAAGCTTGAATAAGGCGACTGCAGAGCCTTCCTCTCTTATCAAAAACTCCATTAAGGCCATTGAACATTAAGTTATTACTAAACCAGACGGATCGATGAAACTTCCTGTGAGAGGATGGTTACGCACGTGCCTACGTAACCGCCAGCGCACGGGAAAAGCAGAACTTTTTTTTTTTTTTTCCCTTTCTTCCTTTTTCCCTGAGCTGCTGAGCAGGGAAAACCAGCTCTGAGGCTAAAAGTTTCATCCTGCCACAAGGACCACTCGCCGAGGAGGAGGGAATTTCTGCTACCGAACCGCCAGCAGCTGCGCCGGCCCCGCCACCGCCCGCCGAGCGCTGCCCGGCGCCCCGGCCCTACCTGGCGAAGCAGCCGTCGCAGTGGCCGCCGCGCTCGCTGACGGTCAGCACGGCGGCGTAGGCCGGGCAGCTGAACAGCAGCTCCCCCACGGCGAAGCGCCGCCGCGCCCGCAGCCCCCGGCCCTTGCCGGGGCTGGCGAACCGCTCCAGGCCGCCCGCCTGCGGCGCCGCCTCCGGGCGCATCCCGGCGGCGAGGAGGGGAAGGGAAGGGGCAGGGGGCGCCGGGGCTCCGAGCGCTGCCCTCCCGCACCGCCTCCGCCGGCACACGGGGGCCCGGGGAGGCCGGCGCGGCGCTGCCGCCGCCCGCGCCCGCCGCGGGAGCGCCTCCTGCGGGCGGCGGGGGACTCGCCGGCGGCTGCGCACGCGGGGAACCGCGGGGCCGCTTCGGCCCGATGGGTACCGAAATCCTGCCGGCCCCGCCGCCCACCGGCATCGGGGAGCGGGCTGCCTGCGCACGCCCGCCCTCACCGGCGCGGCGGGAGCATCCCCGAGACCCGGATCTCGAGCAGCGGATGCCCCGAGAAAGGCGCTCTTCCGCTGACCTCTCAGCCCTCTCTTTGAATACGAGCACCGAATATAGTTCCTAGTAAAGCGAGTCCCATTAATTTAGAGAAGGGTACAGCTGAGATGATTCTCCAATCCTCCTTCACACCAGTGTCTTTTCTCAGCCACTAAGTTTTGGGTTGAGTTGTTGGGGTTTCTTTTAGTTCTTGCGCCTAACCACAAATTTTCTTGTGCCAAAGAAACTGGGTGGTCTTGTTTATCACACTCAGAAGATTTGTCTGCCAAAGAACCAAGGAATACTTTCCATGCTACCGTGCTGTGCAGTAATGCTGTAAAGATAAGAGTTATCTCGTGGAATAGATTTTAAAGATCATCTTCAGGATCACCCCACTTAAACACTGCATGTTATCTGTGCAAACTCCTCCTTTGGAGCTCTGGAGGAGCACAATGATCAAGGAATATATTGAATGCAGTAGCGTAGCAGCTGATAGGGAAATATGAAACTTATTTCACACTAGGGTGATGGAGTGCCACTAAGAGGAACAGCAAGACCCCCCAGGGCAAAGCACCTCAGTCATGAGCAGGTTTGCTGCTCAGGTCACAGGGTGTTCAACTGTCACAGCCTGCTGGATAACCAGGGCAGGACTTGGCTCATGCAGGTGTGGTGCCATTCAGGTTTTCCCACCACCTGCCCTGGTTTACAGCACCTCCCATAATGGGGTGACAGTGGAAGGACCCTGTGTGATCTGGTTCTGCAGTGGAGCAAGGAAGCAAGGCCACTGGAGATGGTGGGGTGGACAGGAGATCACAAAGCAGGAAGAGAAGGGGCCTCTGGAGGTGGCAAGCCCAGCCTACCCCTGCTGCAGCTTGGCCAGCTTGAGAGTCAGTGGGCCAATGTTCTTGGCCAGCCAAGCACTGCCCTGCATGGCTTGTAGATGCCAGATTTAGGTTACAGCTCAGAGGCCGGAAAACCAACTATCCTGTCCTAGTATTTTAGGATAATATGCTGTAGTCTGAGCCAAAAAAACTCAAATACATGGAATTAATAAAAAATTGTCGTAAGAAATGGTCTTCTTTTTTATAGCAAATCAGTCAATCAGCAAAAAAACCCCAAAGATCAAGAAATTTGAATATGCAACAACCATGTTGTAAATACAACAAAACCTCCAAAAGCAAGAAAATACTGAATTTACACAAAGTAAGAGTTTCTATCTTAGATTTTTTAAGAATAAATCTATTACTGAAATCCAGATACAACAAGGGAAATCAGTAAAGCTGTCTATATTAAGAAAAGTGCTACAACTTTGTGCCCAAGTATTTTGTATATAATTATCAATCGTACAATACCCTGATACAGCACTAAAAGAATATTCCTTTTGGAAATGCAAGTGAAGCACTAAAGCAAATAAAAACATTTCTGATGTCACTTGTAGTTCATAAGCGGTGTAGATTGATGTAAACATCAAAGGTTGTAATCTGTGCTGTTAGTATTTGTGTATTTAGCTTTGTGTTAAATTATTTGTACACTAAATCATTGGTAAGCTCCTTTTTGATTAAACACGTAATTTGAAACTTGAGGCTCAGCATTTCCACAAGGAAGTAAATCAGTAAAGCGGAAAGAAAATAACTATGTTGAAGAAGCAACCTTGAAATAAGAAATTAGCTTGCAAAAATGCTTTGAGAATGTTGCTAAAACAAAATGAAATAAAAATTGGTCCAGTAGAACCAAGATGAAAAGAACTAGATTTTAATCTTATTAACGGTTCGGTATGTGGCAGATATTCATTATGCTAAAGCTATTCTTGTGTTGCTCAGCTGAGAATCTAGTCCTAAATTAAAACAGAATCAGCAGTGTGTAGCTGTTCAATATCAATATTCCATCCCAGTCTGTTTCTCTGGATAATGCCAACAAAGTAGAAGTAGAAACACTAAAACAAGAGTAGAGAAAATAAGCATGCAAAATTCAATTTGCAAAATCGTGTAACTCATCCTGTACTGCCTCGTTGCAGACACGATAAAAACAGCATCTAATCTACTAACCAAGTACTGCATCTTGTGCATCAGGACTGCCATTTACATCCCAGTTCAGTGTAGACTGTGGATGTCAAGCTCAAAGGTCTGGGTTCCTAATTATAGGCATCTCTATAACTAAGTATATTTAAAAATAGTGATCGATAATGTATTCACTTTATGAATGAATTAACATTAAGTGGGAAACTGTCCTTATGGTCAATCCAGTTTGATTAATTGGTAGGTCCATTATAGATAGACAATATATGTATATATATATAGAGACACAGCTCCTAAGCCAATCTGATCTGACTTCTTACACTGCACAAGCTATTGCATTCCTCAAACTAATTCCTGCTCAAAATAGAGCAAAACTTTTAGTAAATAACCAGTCTTGGTTTTAAAATGTTCTTAATAAGTGGTTTAACGGAAAAAAATCTGGTAAACATATATGCTTTATTTCTACCTTTAAAATGCCCAGTTGGCTTTTCTGCTGCTGGATCTTAATATAACATTATATACTATTTTGAAACATTCTCAGCTTTTTTTCTATCTACTTTAGTACATTGGTAAAATGAAATGCTTCAGCATTTGCTTCTGAAATCTGAAAACAACATGATATACTCCAGTAGTGAAATACTGGTGACACTGAAATCAGTGACCAATTCCTATATTCTTTAATGAAATCGGCATTTAATTTGTGTTTCAAATAATGTGTCCAAATAAAAGAAGTCTAACAACTCAATGATCTTAGAGATCTTTTCTAACTTAATGATTCTGTGATACGCATTATCAGATCAATTCTAAACAATCATACAGTCACAGAATAGTCTGAGTTGGAAGGCACTCACAAGGATCATGAGGTCCAGCTCTTAAGTGAATGGCCCATATGAGGATCAAACCCCCAACCTTGGCATTATTAGCATCATACTCCAACCAACTGAGCTAAGGAGTGTTTTAGTACAACACTTTGTGCTGCATCATAGGCTTCTCTAAGATCTTGTGGGTTCAGCAACGAGAAGCTTGTGGGGACGTGTCTTTTGGGGGGAACCAGCTGGGATGATGGCAAATGTTATCACACTCCTGTTCCATATTATCACCCTTGTTAAACAGCTGACAATTTGATTATACCTCAGGTAATGAGGAAAAATTTGAATTTCAGTAGGTCTCTTTTTTAATAAACAGTCATTTAGTTTTAAAAACAATAATAATAATTTACTAAATAGGCTTTATTCCACCCTGAAAAACACTACTTTCCAAGAGATAATGCATGAATTTATTCACAAGAGTGAAATTCAGCACCGGCCGGCAGTCCCATTCAAACCCTGCAGGAGAAATTCAACCAGCTGCCTGCATAGGTTTTAGCTTACTCTGGATGTTTTCAAGAAATAAAACTGGTTTCTCAAGTTATTAATGAAAACACTTTGGTAACTGCTTTGTTAGAGTATTTATCTTGTCCCCACTTCATGTATTTATACAAAACCTGTAAATAAAGCATACTCTTTTGGATCTCTCTATTTCATCTGTGTTTTCATACCATGTTCATCAGATAATCTGAATTTGGGTTTTTATGAATCAGTTTGAATACCTAAATAAATAATATTGCAAAACATAGACTCGTTAATCAATTTATGAAGATTCTCAAGGCTTTAGCCATATGAATATGCATGCAATGACTGAATGAATAGCCAACACCGGGGAGTTTCAAACAACCAGAAAAAGACTGGAGTGCTCTCACTGTTCACAAGATCAGTGGAGGAGTCTGTACCCTATAGAATGTGTTGGGGACCTGGCAGGATTGGGTGATAAAACGATACTTCTCTAAATTATACCTTACATCTGCAGAGACTTGTACTTCTCATCTCTTCTGCCTTTTTTTAACTTCCGTTATGTCTGTTTTAAATATGAAAGATGATGGCTCATGAAAGGATGTGAAGTAGGATATAGGTTTAAGAAAGTCACAGAACAAAGTGTCGTGCCTGCTCTTTGAATTTCTTAAAATTAAGGAGTCTTTAGAAGCAGAGCTGTTCACCTTCACTCACAACCTTGGAGCTGCTCTATGGAAAACCATGTGTGTTTGACGGGAAAAGATCCATCTCTGTTAGTCACTTTTAGTTAGGCTTAATCACTTAATCTTCCATAAACGGTACCGCCGAACCGCAGCCTGTACTCTCCAGGAGCGGCTGCATGCCCTGTGCCCAAAGCTGTCTTTTTGTGTTATGTGTCACTGCAGACTTTAGCCAGAAAGGTTCTGAACTTGGAAAGGGAGAGGGGAGTCACTCACTAAGACACAGGGCCCCGAGCAAACTGGAGGGTGAGCTAGGAATAAACAATAAAATCAGCTACAGGGTAGGTACAAGGAACAATCATAGGCCATCAGCCTATGGGGAAAGAAAGGACAAAGGAAACGGTATATAACCTTTTCTATATTTAATGCAATTATTTCCAGAGAGATCTGGTTTACTAACCTTGTCTTTTTGACCCTTTTTTTTTCTGTTTTTTCTTTCTGAAACTATTGGTACCACCAGCTGCTTTCAGCTAACCATTGCAGGTACTGACAAAATACTGATGCACGCTTACGCTGTGGTGTAAGTAACAAAAAACTCAGCATAAGCTGGTTTAATAGGCTTTGTGGGCAGATTTCAAGGCTTATCCTAAACTCTGTCTTGCTGTAGCTAAGCAGTTGCTTCTGGTATCTTTGCAATTTATGGGTAGTTTGGGTTCAGATTTGCACCTTTTCAGCAGATGAGTGCAAGTCTATATCATTCTTTGTTAACCAGAGATTAAGTGTGAAGGTAAAAACTCAGCAGGAGCTGGGAAATGCTGCCTTTCAAAGAGCAAAAGTGCAGTTAATCACTTTTAGGAGATAACCTGTGAGGTGGGAGTTCAGGGATTACAGCAAGTTCAGAATTCAGTAGGGGCTGCAAGCGTGGTGTGTCACCGGTGCATCTCTCAGGCGGGTGCACTCCCAGCTCCCAGCCCTGGAGGGGCCTGGGCTTGACATTCAAAATCTGTCCTCATGTTATCTTCTACATCTGTGCCACTGATTGTTGACATGTTGACAGTATTGACATTGCCCAGTACTGAAACACAGACAAAAATACTCTAGAGATGCCACGACTCTGTGACAGGGGAGAGTGCAGACCTAGAAGAACTAGACTCAAGTTTCCACCTAATAAATAGAAGTGATTTGCCTGGGTTAAACATGTTTTAATCCACTCATTTTTAGCGTGTCATTACAGAAAGCCTGTACACAAGTTTCCAAAGACAAAAAGTGACAGCAGCGCAAATGTGGTTTCAGAAACATATCATGATGACAGAACTGGATGACTGTGGGGAACAGGCAAGGGCAGCTGTTAGGTGTGAATGTGACACTCAACACTCAGATGCTTGCAGTTCACAATTTGCTTTTATCAGAATCAGCAACCTCAAAACTGCCATTCTGTGTTAACTCCAGCCTGCCCCTGGCAGACCTGCATTAACCTTTGCTTATGGAGCCACGGCAGGACTCAAGCAAATAAAAAAATATTATATGTCAGATTCTCCACTGGTGTAAATCAGCATCTCTCCTTTGAAGGAATGGCACCTGCTCACTCAAGCTGAGGATCTTACCCAGTGCTACTGTAGCATCATTAAGTTGTCACATTCTTCCCCTGCCTCTCCTTTTGTCCTGTAGCTGCAACTTTTCTGTGTTGAAGACTAGAGAAGGGTCTTTGATCCTCTGATAACTCCTTGAGGCTCCCTAAGATAATTGGCCAGGACATTTCCTGAGTTATCCAGGGTCATTTTATCTGCCCTTTTACTTGGAGAGGGATTACAGGCAAGAGAAAAGTCTTGGAGCCTTCACAGATGCAGATGACCTACATGAGTGTTGGTGTGTGTAGTAGGTCAGGCACCCCTCCAGACATGAGGGACACCCCGTTGCCACCAGGCTGTGTTTAACCTATCCTGCTACTGATGTGGAAACAGAAACCCTTCAGGGTGACCTGGGCCCTAAGACTGCCTACTTCTTTTGTCCGAGCACACTGGTGGTGCTGGAAAAGAAAGTGGGTGAGCTGCTTTTCTGCTGATGGAAGTATTTACACACTCTAGCAATCTAGCAATCTCTTCATATTCTCTAAAGTTCTCATGGTAAGGCATTTTCTTGAGTTCTAACAATTATTTTTGCAGCTGTTTTTCAAACATCTGATTTTTTTTCAGCTTCATGAAACATATGATTGCTGAAACTATGGCATTTCAGTAGCCACATCAGTGCTGTATAAAGATGTAACATCACATCTATATACATGTTGGTTACATTTCTATTTGCATTTGCAACGATTGCAACAGTAATTTATATATAACTCAGCAACAAAAATGCTCAAGTGCCATGCTTAACACTGACCCTCTCCCAGCTTTGCTAAAAATATCTATATTCAGTGATTACTTGCCAGTGATAACTCATTTTTGAGATTTGTTGCTTAATAAGAGCACTGTTCTGCTAGTGGGTGTTTCAATGAGGCTGTACAATATTTTTTTTAAATCAGAATGCTTTTCAAAATTAAATCAAATGCCATATGAATGTCTCAGTATATCACACTGAAGCAGTTACCTTTTCAGCCAAATTTGTAATCTAATCAGGTTTGTCTGACGAGACCTATTTTCCATAAAACCATGCTGACTGGCATTAATTACTTCCTGTCCTTTCATTCTTTATCAGTCAAATCCCATATTCTATTATTTTGCTCTCACCTCCTCTCCAGCTTGATGTTAGGTTAGCTGGCTTATGTTTACCAAGGTCATCGTGTTTGTCCTTGGTTAATACTGGCAAAACATCAGTCTTCTTCCAGTCTTCTGGAATTTCTATGTTATTTCAAGACCCATTAAAAATTAACATGTGGAAGGAAGAATCTCCTCCACCAACTGTTCAAGACTCCTCAGGTGCAAGTCATCTGGGCCTGATGAATTACAGGTTTTTATCACAAGTAGATGTTTAACATCCTATTTGGTTACTAATGGACTGAAAAAGGCTTTGGCTGCCTGATATGATACTGCTGTCATCCTACTTTTTCCAAATTGAGGAGAGATGTATTTATTGAGTATGGCTTTCTTCATTATTAATGATTTTACTGCTTTCATCTGATTCCTGGCAAATTCCATTGCTGGGATTTCTTCTGTGTATAATGCACTTCACATAGTCCTGTATTTATTTCCCCCCCCCTTGCTGGATATACAGATATCTTAAGTTTCAATTTCCTCTTTGTTGTACTTTCCTCTTTTCTTCCTTTTACTACAGATAACTACTCCTCTTTATAATTTCTGTCTCCTACAAAATGCAGTAATAGCAGGAAGAAATTATAAATAATATTGTTCTTACCTTCCTCCCTTACTGTCCCAGTTTAACTTCATGAATGATTTGGCTGCACCCAGTATTCTAAAAACCATTGAGTGGGTGGATTCTGGAAACCAAAGAGTCTTCTTTAAGTATACCAGCTTCCACTTAACTTACAGGGTGTGATTCCCTATTGACCGTGGAGCTCACCTTTCAGCAGACTAATTCATGTCCACATAGTTGGTGGTTTCTCTGTCAACAACCATTTCCTTCTGTGACTGCTTTTCTACATGGACAGAAGCAGAGAATACACAGACTTTTGCTGAGAGAAGAGCCACCATCCATTATGAGATGACAGGACCTTCTACTTCTTGAAAGATGAATTCTGGTTCATCAGAGTACAAAATATTTGTAAGATACCCCACACTGAGAAGCATCACACCAGCAGCAGCTGGAAGGCCTCCAGATATGTTTATACAGAAATGTAGTGCTGTGCCATCTTTGCATAAGTGCCAGAGTGCATTTGAAAATTCAGCCAAATATAGAATATTTTTATTGCAATCAATAACTTTGGGAATTCTCATTACTTGCAAGAATTTTTTTGGTGGTCATTTTGCTTGTTTGGGATCTTTCTTGCTTAGCAGATAGGAACAAAAAAACCAGTAATCAAAGCCTAGGAGTTTTGTTTTGAATCAAAGTAGGTTTGTGCCTCTTTTAGGTTGATAGAAAGATAGCTTTCAGGCCAGGTACATTTACAGTTACATTTACAGTTACATTACAGTTTGCAAAGTCGTTGTTTAAAAAGAAGTTGCACCTCAGCCACGTGCTTGGGAGCTAAACTGTTTTTTGGAGCTGTGCCGTTAGCTGCTGGCTGAGTCTACACTGCTACTAGGAGAGGAGCTGGGGTGCAGCCCTGGCCCCAGGGCTAAGGGACTCAGTGCACCTCCCATCCATGCTGCCAGTAGCTAAGGTTCTGTGCAGTAGCCTGCCTGTGTCCCCTTGGCCATCATTTCATGTGGGCTCACCTTTCAGCCTGGGCTTGTAAGCCTTTGGCCCATGGACAGTATTCTATTTGTGGTTTGTTCAATGTATCTGAAATACCATGGCCCCTAAGCTGCAGCACCTTCTGGTGCTAGTTCCACTGAACAGAGTTCTCTGAGATCAGAGATATGAACAGGAGAATACTTGAAGGGCTGAATGTTGTCACAGAGACAGGGAAGGGAGGAGATAACACAATTCAGTCTTGTCCATATTGCCTTTGGGAATGCTTTGTGGAGGAAACCATCTGTTATACTGCCACGGCGTTGTTTTGGGGGTGCACTTGGCATGGTCCAGAAGAGAGTCAGAGAATAAGCTATTAGCATGAACCACTCAGGGATTTCAGGTATTCAGCAATGGAGGTTTGCACTGTGAAAGTATTTTAAATGCAGACAAGTACAGTTCCGTTAAATACTCACTTCTTCCTGCCCATTATCAGTGCTTCCTAGCTTTCAGAGGTGAGAGAATGGTAATGACAATAATAGTAGTGATAAAACTAAGGAAACTTTTGTCTCCTAAGTGTGATTATCTTTCAGGTTTATATCACTGAGAAGTCTCTCAATGGAGTGAGAATGGAAGCTGCATGGGACTGGTAGTTGTCAGACTCCATACATGCAGTTGAGGCACCTGGACTACAGAGGGTAGGTGAACTTCAGAGCCCAAGTAGAGAGGCTAGTAGAGTAGATACGACTGACCAGATAGAAAAGCAAATGATCTTTAAGACAACAATTTGGAAAGTCCCAATATAGAAGAGAAAAAACGAGGCCATTCAGCAACAGATCTGGATAATACAACTGTGTTTCGACCTACCCAATGATTTGTGTAAATATTAAATAAAAGTAAAAAATATATTGTTTTGATTTCATAGAATCATAGAATTGTTTGGGTTGGAAGAGACCTTAAATATCATCTAGTTCCAAACCTCTACCATTGACAGGGACACCTTTCACTAGAGTGGGTTGGTCAGAGCTCTATCCAACCTGGCCTTGAACACTTACGGGGATGGTACATCAATAACTTCTCTGGACAATGTGTTCCAGTGCCTCACCACCCTCACAGGAAAGAATTTCTTTCTAATATCTAATCTAAACCTGCCCTCTTTCATTGTAAAGCCATTCCCTCTTGTCCTATCTCCACCTGCCCTTGTACTAAGTCCCTCTCCTTCTGTCTTGTAGGTCCTTTCAGGTACTGTAAGGGTTCTGTAAGATCTCCTTGGAGCCTTCTGTTCTCCAGGATGAACAACACTAACTCTCTCAGCCTGTCTTCATAACAGAGGTGCTCCAGCCCTCTCATCATTGGATTCTCCCTTCACTGGACTCATTATTACTGGTCTGTGTCCTTCCTCTATTGGGGGCCCCATAGCTGGATTCATTGCTCCAGGTGGGAGCAGAGAGCAGAGTAGAGGGGGACAATCACCTTCCTCGAATTGCTGGCCACACTGCTTTTGATGCAGCCCAATATACAGTTGACTTTCTTGGCTGAAAATGTGCATTTTCAATGTTGAGCTTCTCACCCACCAAAATCCCTAAGTCCTTCTCCACAGAGCTGCTCTCAATCCTTTCATCCCTGAGCCTGTATTTGTGCTTGGGATTGCACTGACCCATGTGCAAGACCTTGCTCTTGGCCTCATTGAACTTCAGTGTATTTACATGTTATTAAAATAATAAAAATAAACCCAGGAATTCATGGACAAGTCTATCAATTTAAGTTGTCCCAGATAATGACTGCATTAACAGAAAGTCAGGATTTCTTCAGACACTGGAAAACTAGGAACTGAAATCAGCTTTCCCAAAGACTATTATGGCATTTTTCCTGCAGTTTTAGAAGAGGGGTAAGGCTTGTCTATACTTCAAGAAATATTTCAAAGTATCAATGGAGAGGCAGAGAACAGGAGGTGCATCAGGATTACAGTATTAACAGTTGAAAACTGTGTTCAGCTGGACCAATAGTGCCAACTTCAGCAAACACAGTCACAACGCGAATGAGACTCTGCTGCTCCATCAATCTGGCAAGCAGTGTTGAAATCACAGCTCATCAATTCCAAACATTTTCAGAGAAAATCCACAGAGACAAAACTTTCTTAAGGAGAGAAAAGGAGGAAAATGAGTCAATGCAAAGTGGCTTCTCAAGGGACATGTAAAAAATGAAGTGTATGCAGAAAGTAGATGAATTGAAACAATCATGAAAGCAGTAAGACATAGTATTGTAGTCTCAGGAATGAAATAAAGATTTGATAATAAAAATAAGTGGATACACAATCCATATAAACACTTTGGGAGTTTGAACTTATTCCTTTTTATGACATCTGATGATGCTTTGAATGGTATTGAATTGTGATTCATATATTCAGAGATCTTTTTACACCATCAAAGGCACCCTTATGAACAAAATAAGCTCTTGATGAGTCAAAACCGACACAAAATAGTTGCTTAATAAATCAAGTTAGTTATCTCAAGGAGGACTGAGGTAACTTGTGTTTTTTCTGTGAGTCATTTTTAAAGATGTTTTCACTTTAGTAAACCTTTCTGGGTCCCCTTCTCTTCAAGCTAAAAAAGCTGGCATGGATAATCCTTTTGTCAAGAATCACAAATTAAAAATATTTTTCTCAAATTGATAAGCTAAAGCCTGCCACTTTGCTTTATGCTTCCACCTCCTGCCTCTTTAAGATTAAAACATGGTTGGTCTATGAAATTCATAGACGAGAAAAAGATTATAGACCACGTAACCTGCACCGGTTCAATTACTTTATCTTTTGGTCTTCTATACATTTCTCATTTTACCCAGCATTTGCCTTCATAGGTCTGGAATTACTAATTTTGATCACTAATCCTGTAAACTCAAAAAGTCAGTAAGGAAAGCTATTTCTTAGCATCTCTTTAGTCACTGTAATTTGTATTGCTCATCATAAGGTCATATGGAAATTCCTGTGTTCTTCTTCCCTCTGAACAACATATATGAAGACAATTTTATGTTTGGAACCATGGCCATGACAAACAGACACTAGTGAATTCTATGTTGTTATAACATAATTAACTAGGTGACCTTTAGAAGTGAAAAAATCTATTTGCATTACTGTCATTTCTCCAGTCCTTTTTGAAATAATTTGGCCTCTTATTACTAGCTCAAACAATAGTCAACTATCTCTCCATAGCGGATTACCACCTTCAGGTTATAAAGGTATCAGGTCATATTAATTTTCTGTTTCAGCTCTCCCCATCAAGCCCTAGGATGAGGAAGTGACAGATGAAGGGTTGTGCAGAATTCTGCTCTGTGAGCTTCTGTTGAGTTAAATTAGATGTTCCTTTTTAACCTAACTTGCTCTGAGTTTGGGTCAGTTGTAATCAGGCTGTCACAGCTACCTGCCTGACAGCACCATCAACCTACTGGCACTGCCACTGGGTCTTGGTGGAGTATAGGCAGCTTGTTCATGTCTCCAGTGCTAAATTCCCACCGCAATCGGCCCCTCTCTAGGTGGGTCCCGAATCTGTTGGGGAGATAATAGGGTGGGAACACAGAATCAGTATCTCTAATGGAGCTCACTGGGTGCAGTCATAAGAGGATAAGAGGGTGGGTAAGAGCAAATCATGAAAATTTTGAATGATAGGAGAGGAGAAAAGAAAATACAATCAAAAATACCTTAAAAGCCTTTACTAGTCATCCTTGAAGTACCTGCTGTCTTTGTGTCCATTGACAAATATTAAACAGCCCATTTTCATGAAACTGCTCAAATCAACACCTAAGACAACAGCCACTTTATTCCAGAAGCACAGATGTGCAAGAATTACATCATGATTGTAGGACTATGATGTCCCAAACACTTCCTGAGGACTTTTTCATTCATCTGAGGAGCTAAATTAACCCTTGCACAACTTACTTCAACCTTCACAACTTACTACAACCCTTGCCACATAAAGTCCCAAGAGGACATTCACAAATAAAGGTTTCTGTAAGTGTTTATAATTTGGGCTTTGCTTCAAAATTGTAGAATAAAGTATGGAAAGTTCATTTTTTCCCCCTCTTCCACACTAATGTTGCTTCATTGGCCTAATCAAGATGAGAATGTAGTTGTAAGTTAAATTTGTCCATTTTGACAATTTGCTTACTACTTCACTTATCTTCCTAGCCAAAAGACAGATAATGCTTTTGCCACATGTGGGAGTGTAGTACACCTAAAATCATGGAGTTGTAAGAAGTATACTTTGCAATATATGTCTCTATACACATTTTGTTAAAACTGAAAGAGAGGGAAAGGGCCTCTTATAAGATAGGTCTTTTATGAAAAATTCTAGATAACATAATTGGAATAGAAACAAGGGGGTCCTATAGAAATGAAACAGAACACTATAAAATTACTCTAAAACCTATGGAGCATTACATCTTTTATACGAACTTTTTTGAGCCATTGTAAAGAATTTAATAGAAGAGGTATCTGAGCTATGGGATAGTACAAAAAAAAAAAAGCAAGCTGTAAAAAGCGTATGGTTTTGTGTTAAATTCCACAGGAGTTATCCATAAGGGCTGGGCTGTTTCTGAGGTGTATCCTGTGTGTGTTTCTTCCTTCTCTATTCCTGTGGCGAGCTGAACTTTGGTTTTAGTCGGCAGCACATTCTGAATGTGCGAGTAGCCTTTTGTGGGGAAAAAAAAAGACAGTTCTCTGTCTCATTAATCTGCAGATTCATGTGGAAGTCTATGCTGTCTTAAACTTCATTGGCAGGTCACCATCCAGCTGCATGAGCCATTGTGTTTGAGTTCTAAATGGGGATGTACAATAGGCACTGTACCTTCTGGTGTAAAACGTACACAGGAAATCACATACCACTACCATCCGCAACTGAGGTTTTGTATTATTTCAATGGACTGGGCCCTTTTTTAGTGCACCAGGGAGCTAAGAAAGTGTACATAAAGGACTGCATAACAGCATCCTTTCCTGACTTGGTAGAAATGACAGAAACTACTCTTTTTTTTTTTTTCTGTTGATCATATCCGAGACAGATAGATTATATATGAACCACAAACACAAGACTAGCTGCATGTTAAAAATACTACTTTTAGAAAGCCAGATGGTTCAGATATTGAGAATTCTCAATTATTCCTACCACAAAATCAAAAATGGAGTTTGGGAAGATTGCTGCTGAAGCCAATAGAACAGGAATTATAAATTACAAAAGGGTCTAAGTTCCTCCAAATTTAGGAAGGAGAAAAAAGTGTCAAACCAATAATAAACCACAACCAGGTCAACAGGTCCATCCATATGAGAAAATCAACATTTGACATAAAGGCCTCTGAAACTTCTGAAGAACAAGATTGGTAGGAAAGCATTTTTATGAGAAATGAAATGTGCCTTCCTGTCGGGGAGGAAGGGTGTTGCAGGGTGCTTGAGAAATGGAAAAAAAAAATGCCATTAAACCCCAATATGAATAAAGATCAGGTGAGAGAGGATGTCACCCTGTGGCCTTTGGAACTGTATTTCTGCTGCCTCCTGAAATTATGTTTTCCTGAAACAAAGGAACAGTGTTATGGAAAAGTGGGTGCCAGATACTTTAGGAAAATGAGACACAGTGAAGCGGATAAAAGAGACAAAGACAATAGCAATCATATGCAATAAAGTGAAGGCAGCTGAGGTCTGAGACAAAGGTGAATATTCTGAGCCAGCAAGATGACTGAAGCAAGGGAAGGAAGGAGGGGAAAGGTGATTCACAATAACATTTGAAAGACATTGGCTTGAATATTTATCAATGTCACAGCAAACTTAGCTTGGCAGACTTGGTGGCTGACTTTGTTCTTTCAGTGATTTTCCACCCTTAAGATGACAAACAGGAATGTAACTCAAAGTACAGCTCTTAATGTGAGTCAAACACAACAGTGCTTAGGCCCACATGCCAATTACATAGACAATGTAATGCAGTTTTATAGCTTATTCACAGACATAGCTGAGGTATTTACTTGTATCAATAGCCAACACTGTGGATTCAGTCTAGGCAGCATGGACTGTTGCACGTTATGGAGGTGTGAAGGCAACAGGACATACAGTCAATTCATCAAGTACCTCACTTGCTATAAATCTATTCAAATTACAGCGTAGGTCCTATGCTCTTGTCAATGACTCTGCTGCATCTTTATTGTAGAAATAACTAAAATAACTCTGAAGTGATTAATCCAGCTGATTGATGATGGATTCAGAAGTACTCAAATAATTAATTTTTTTGGCTGATAGCAAAGGTCTAATTTGCAATGCTTTTGCAAGAGTTACTTCTGCACATACAAGAGGAATTCTGAAGTGACTGGTTACTGAAGGGTAAGATGCAAGTACTATTAAGTATCTTAGAGAAGTGCTAAATCAATACATTTTGAAGCTATACTCAATGCCATATCCTAACTTTTTCAAGTTAAAACTGCAGCCTAACTCTTATCTATAGGTAAGGACAGAAAAAATGTCACACTACAAAAAGACAGAAGAAGGACCATGTCTGCTCTTGGTGGCATTGTTAAAAGTGGGGTTAAGTCCAGATGTCATGTGGCTGTAACCAAGAGCAGAATTTGGCTATTTGTTTTGAATCAGTGCTATCAATAGAAGACTGCCAAAAATAACCAACTGGTAAATATTAATTTAAACAGAAAAACTGGAAATCGGTTGCACACTGAGTTGTAACATGGGGCCATTCCATGCTGGCAGTAAGAGGATAATGACATGAACTGCCAAAAATTACCTGGAAAGCATTACTTCTCTGTGACATCCAATAAAGATGATGCACACACCCCTACATTTTTCAGCAATTAAATATTTGAAAATGAAAGTGCTCTCTTTCCCCAATTCCCCAATTGCAGTGGCCAAACTACAGCCCAGCAATGCTGTAATAGAAGTTTTTCAGGGTGGCCCCTCTGCAGAACAGCTGTTTCGCAGCCTGATAGTAGCGTCTCCAACCAGCTGCTTCAGTTTGCTCCTGGCTGTCACTGCTATAGGTTAATGGGAACAGAGGCAAGAGAAGGGCCTAGGCCAGCATAAAGCAGAAATAACAAAATTTTCTGCCAAAAGGGAGTGTGGGATAAGAACTTTAATGGGCAAACAAACAAAGAATCAGACTGAAGCCTGAGGCGCTTCAGTGTGTTGGCAATAGACAAGCAGTCCTGGAACAAGTGCAGCTCAGAGTCTCAATTTGAAATGACTGTGTGGCCTCTGTGCCAAAAAAGTTTGGCTCTGTGTATACATGTGTGCATGTATATCTATATCCCCACACCAAATATGTAGTTGTGATAATCATGTAGTAAATTACAGAGCCATATGATGAACTGCATGTGCCTTTGACCACCTTACCTGCCCCCTGCCAGCTAATCCATCTCTATTTGGATTTACTCTGTCATTCCAAACGGAGCCTTTAATCCTGCAAACACTTACGTGTATGCTTAACTTTGAGCACTTGAACAGTCCAGTCGAAAAAAGTTTGGCTGGGTGTTATTTCCAGCCTCAGCTCTAGGTGCAACATAATCCTACCTTCTACATTCAGTGGAAGCAGTTTGGGCTTGTGATTTCTTTTAGCTGGTGGGACAACACCTCTAGCACTTACTGCTGTTTTGGTGTATGCTGTGGATAAATCCATATTGTTCCACTGTCATCAGTAGTATTACACCAATTTACACCAACTGAGAAAGAAAAGTCATAAGGATTACTAGACCTAACCTACAAACCTACACCAGGTAAGTGTCAGTCCAAGTGTAAAATGAGTGCAGGGTGCAAGTACCAAATTTCTTATTCACCCAAGATGGGGGTGCAGGTTGATGGGGTTGCTCTACTGCGAGATCTATGCACCCACCCTTCGTTTCATGAATGTAAGGGAGGTCTTGCAGAGCTTCTGTCACCTGTTCTCTCATGGCTTCAGCTCCACATTTTTCCCTCTGTCCCCTTCCATAAACTGTGCAGAAGATAAATAGAAAGGCAGCAGAAGAGGAGTGTAATTTTATACTGCAAAATAGCATTCATAAGTCACACAAACACTAAACCCTACGAATAATGAATCTGTCCTTTAGGGACAGTCCTTTCCGTGTCATTGTCTGGTACTTATGTTGTTGTTCATCTAGCTAATTACTGCTTTGAAAGGTATAGTCCTGCTGTCATGGCTAGATTAGCAGCAAGTGTTTGGCCAGCTACTTTCTTGTCACAGTTGATAATTATTTAATGAGTTCTGTTCTTCCCTAGGAAAGCAAGATTGGGATAGAATTGGACTTATTTTATCACAGTAGCATTGCTGCTCCTGTTGGCAGGTTTGACAGCAACAGTACTGGATTTCAGCAAGACAGTAGAAGAAGAATTTCCATAAGTAGTTCCTGAATCAGTTGGAAGCAATAGCGAAATTAATAGTAATGAGCAAATCTCAATAGACACTGACTCATTACTATGTTAGCTGCCAGCCTTTTCCTGCAGCTGTAACCATGCTGGAAATTGGGTGATGCTCTTAGCTAAAAGAAAAAACATCATAAGTTAGCACAATATGCTGCTAAAATGGAAAACCTAACTTTAGATCTCCAAATTTCTCCATCTGCACAGGGCCAATGAAGTCACATATTTTTTTTTTCAGTATACATCTATTGATAAACAAGACCATCATCAACAGGACCACATGGACCCTTCCTTCAGATTACCTGTCTAAAAGAACATGTGGAACAACAAAGGCAGGTAAAGAAACTTTGTACTGCGATCAGGTTAAAAGAGTATTGGCAAAGCCTTACCAGTAGCTAGTAGCTACCTGTTGAAGTGGGATATATTTTAAAAACTCTATGATACCTTTATTTTCCCTACCTGTCCAGAAATTTTGAGAAATAAACAGAAAACTTTATATGGAAAATGTTAACTCCTTGAAATCTGATTACAAAAAAAAAAAAAGCTACATCTTTATTTTAATTTCAAAATATATTTTAATTCAAATGTTCTGAAATTTTCAAAGTCAAAGCAAAGCATTTGAGCAAATCTTAAATATTTTTTCTCTGTTACCACTTTACTTCATGGAAAAATTGGGAAAAAATTTAATTCTGTTTCAGAATAGGGAAGATGTTTTCAAAAATGTAGAATTACCCACAAAATGGAAACTGTAGTTTCTGCTTACCTATACTGTTTCCCCTCACACTGAGTTGTATTTTCCTTCCCAAAGCTGTACAAACTTTCTAATTCCTCAAGGCCATAAAGCATTGGGATCTTTTTCTTTAAGGTTACAGATTCATTTTGAGCTTGAGCGCAGTCCATTCCCTTATCCCCAACTCTGTCTCCAAAACATGATTCATCTGAGTATGTACATGATACAAAGGTGGGTTTTTCTGTCACTTGATTTTCCTAGAAATGGCACTGAGTCATCAACTAACCACCAACAGACAATGCCATGATGTCCTACATAGAAGTGCCTTCTGTATGGCCACATCACTCTGGACAGCAGCAGTAGCCAGAGGGGGAAAGGTTGCTCTGTCCGAAATAAATGACCTGAGGACTGCTGGTCTCAGCAAACTGCTCCTATAAACAGCAGGAGCAAGTGAACTCTGAAAACATAAGAATTCCTTGTTAAGCAAGCATCCTCAGTAATGATAATAAGTAATAATAACTTATTCAAAGCATTCAAAATGGATGCCTGCCTTTAAAAAATCTAATATTTTTAATATTATTAAATCCAATATTTTTCCAAGCAAGATGGTTTCTTAGCTGTCAAATTTTCAGAATTTTTCCAGTTTTTCTGTTTTCCACTATCTTTTTTAAACACAGATCTTGTGTTTAAAATGGTCTAATTCTAAACTCACCAAACCAGTGAGGAATTCCTATATTGACTCCAGTGGCTTTTACATCAGGTCAGAAGTATGGAAGGCACTTGCTTTCTCCTCATAGTCTTCATATTAAGTTTCCTAAAATGTATCATGAGATGGTAAAATAAAATTTCTCCAAGAAAGCAAAGTAAATGTATTAAGTGATAAATGTATACAGGCTTAAAGGGGCATTAAAATGTTTGCTTAAGTTACCTGCGGGAGAAATCAGTTGGTTTAAATCATATTCCTGTTTGGATATATGGATTTCTTACCAAGAACTGGATGATGTTCTGACTGTGTCACACTGGATCATTCTCTGAAGAACAATGACCAGAGAGCATAACACATTCGTGGCTACAAACAACACCACTGCTGCAGTTCAGTAATCGGTGCTTTGACTTCTTTTCACAACAACATATCAACTAGTAGCGTAGAAGTAATGATTTATCAACAGTTCTATTACTACATTTATCTCAAGTCTAAGATGCATATGTATTTTTTTTGGTCATGTTACGGGAGACGACACTGATACAGGCATTGTTATCTGTTAGCAAGCACATATACCAATGTCTTTGGAGGTGTTTTCACTATGCTAGTAGAATATGTAAGTTACATTCTGTGCTTATTTATTTGTAAGAGAACGTACAAAGTTGCCGAGAAAAGATTCCATGTCAATGAGGTAGTTGCTTTGGCAGTTGAAAACTGAAATTTATCTTTTTGTATACACACATTAGCATACAAAGCTGTGGTTTCATTCTGGATGCCATTTTTATTGCAGATAACCAGTTACTGAGTCACTCCTGAAATGTGAAGAAGTTTCAAGGTGTGCAATTCTTGTTTTACCTCCATAACTTGATATATCCTGTATTAAAATCACTATAATCCCAAATGAGGACTATGTGATGACAGAAAGAGGTTTAGCTGGTTAGCTTATGTGTCCTAATGTTATAGCAAGGATTTGGATAACCTGTACTTGCTGAAGTAAGGAAGAAATGGTATCCCTATCTCTGATATATCCTTTACCCTTCCTTCCTGCCTTACTGGCTGAGCTATGGCATGACAGTTGCAGAAGAGATATAGCCCCAGAAAGGAGCCATTCATGCAAGATAAGGCACTGAAAAAAAGTCTAAATCCAAATATCCCCTAGTCTGGAGAGAGTTTAGGGGCCAGGTTTGCATCTGATCTCTATCGCTATTTTCAAATGTATGCATATTTTCACTATAAGGTATTTTTGCCCACTTCTCCTACCAGAAACGTATATATCTGTCTGCCTGCTAAAAGGAATGCCAGAACTAGTGTTATAAATGGCTATTAATAATCTATATGTCGAACATACTATCCTCTTATCTATCTCTACCCAATTCCCTATATACATGTATCCAGAGTGTTCTGGTGATGTTCAAAGTGGCATAAGAGCTTTGGGCTTTTTTTAACCCAGAGGCTGGTCTGGACCTGGACTCTTGAAAAGGTGTCTTCTGTGCTCTGCTGGTTCTCCACAGACTTTGTGAGATCAGGTTGAAACAGGATTTACTTCTCACTAGCAAGATGTACAACTCCAACCTCAATGGGGAAGGACATCCCACAGCTGCTTAGTCACAAGCATATCCCACTATGTGAGAGTGCCCTTGTGTCCAGGTGGTGTTAATGCAAGTCCCTATTGCCTCCTCCAGTAAATCTATCCCCTTGTTACCTTCTCACACTTTTGGCATCGTAAAGGAAGACATTAAGCCTGTTAGGCAGGTCTTGTCAGGCAAAGCCTGAAGGAACTTCACCCACTGTACATATAATAAAGTTAAGTGGTAAGTGCAGTTTTACAGGGAGATGGAAAACAAGAATTGTAAGTGGTTAGAATGAAATCCTTGTCTGCCCCACATCAGTGCTGTATGACTCCTAAGAGTATGTTTTCCCTGTGTAAAAATCAGAAGTTTGAGTTCTGTCTGCAGAAGAAATATAGGGGAAAAGGAAGAAACAACTAATTGCTCTGTGAATAAACTAAATAGCAGTGCAAAATGCAAGTGGCAATAATGCCCTTCCATTCAACCGAGCATGCATCTGGTGAGGTTTTAAAGCACTGCACATTTACTCATTTGACAGGGGTGAATGACACAGAAGTCAGCATCTTGTGATCAACAGGAAAGGAAAAGAAAAGAAGAACACGCGCTATTCTGATGTCATCTCCCATTGTTATTGTTGTTGTTCCTCCAATAATGGAATTCTGGAAGCAAGACCATAAATCTCAAAGCTCAGCATTGTCTCACTTGGAGATCAAGGTCCTTGTTGCTGATTGATTCATGCATTTTTCATTTGGCTAGCTAATATCCTTTAAATGGAACAGACACTTAGGCAGTGAAACTGGAGCTATTCTCTCCTCCCCTCAGAGGATTTAATCTATAAGTTAAGCAATTTCTGAGATGATTTTGGTAGAAATTTGTGGGAAAAAAAATGAACATTATTCACCTCAAAAGTCTAAATTAATTTTCTTGGCAATGAGCCTGGTGCTATTGTGCATTAAGAACACTCAGCTTTTAAGGTTACATTGTGATACCTTTTTCAGGTTGAATAATACCTAATTCTTTGAGTTATCCCATTGGAATGAAGTATTAAGACATCACCTGACATAGGTGAAAGTATCACAACCTAACCCTTAATGAAATTTGTAGAAGCTGA
Source organism: Corapipo altera (assembly GCF_003945725.1). Taxonomy (NCBI): domain Eukaryota; kingdom Metazoa; phylum Chordata; class Aves; order Passeriformes; family Pipridae; genus Corapipo; species Corapipo altera. The sequence goes on from NW_020884884.1 coordinate 4,179,992, forward strand.
GAGTGTCTTCTACAAGAATAAGTCAGTAATCTATGTTTTTATGGGTATGTTCTACCTTCATTTGTAATCTTTAGATAGATGTGTGGTCATGGCCTCATGTAACTGCTTATATTTCACTACACCTTTGATAATTTTAAAGCTGTCTGAGATTGTACAAACAATATAATCATAGCAAAGTTGTATTTTCTTCTAAATTTTAAATGTTTATATTTTATAAAACCATGAAGAAGAATTTATTTTTTTTTAAATGCAGGTAAAATAGCTGTTCAGGGATCACAGAAGCTACTATGTTAGACATGGGATGAAGAGAGAGTACAGACAGCTTTGCTCTAAGAGTTACTTGTTTTTTCTTCAGACCTTTAGGTAAATTCCAGTTTATATCAGGCTCAATGTCTCAATGAGTGTTGATGTCTTTCCTCTTTGATCCTGCTTCAGTCACCTTCCTGTTAAACATCAGGATTCCTCAAGCATTCCATTGCAATGGGATCCCAGATATCACAAGTTTTTCTTACTACTTTAGGTTCAAAAGTATACATTGAACCTGTACTACCTCCTCAAATATAACCCAAAAGATATTTGGATTGCTGTTTAGCACCAGCAAAACCTAAGAGGATTGAAATAGCAACTGCGATATCTCCATCCATTCGGTGGCAACATAATAGTGCCTGATGGAAGATATGACTGCATCCAAGGTAGCCCCTTGCCATTCGTGGTTCTGTTGGATTCCCTCTAAAAGTTGCTTTCAATCATAAAATTTCATGCCTTTTGGTACATTGAGTTACTTGCCCTCAGCATACAAGCAGTTCATTGGGATTCCTGAAGGACCTGTGTTCACCCTTCCTGAACTGGGGTTTGTGTCAGGATGACTCCAGAGTCGTCAGAGGCAGGTGAGGACAGAAGTGATAATAGGCTTCTGACAATCCTTGGAAAAATTTGAAGAAACCCATGGGTTACTCCCTTTCCATGGGTAAAGGGACACTGACTAAATGCCTGCTTTCCTGGACATAACGGGCTACTGGGAACTGTGCATCAGCAGCTAAGATGTACCCTTGCTTTATCTGGAAAAAAAAATAAAGCAGCAGTGAGGAAAACAGCTGAAAGGACTTTCCATTAGAGTTAATTGAGTCATCAAGAGAGAAATCTGACAACACAAAGAAAGGAACAGTGAGAGGCCTGAATAGCGTGGATAGGGAATAGTAAGTCAGAACTGTGTGAAGTGCTAAAGTGGTGCCTTTGGAGAACCACGTGGCTCTTCCTTCTGGTGTCAAACATCCAACTAAAAGCATTAAAATATCTGGACTAGAGAAATAACTCATAGTTTAGTGTTATATCTGTCATTGAAGAAGGAAGAACATGATATTTAAGCCAATAATTAAATATACAGAAAGAATATATTGAACATTCTGCATTACCATTCTGTTGGGCTCTGAGCTTTTTTAGTTGAGACAGGTCCATCTCCACATGCTGAGAGAAGAACAGCCATGGGACAAGGAAAATTTTCACACCTGAGCAGTGTTTTCTGAGGGTTCTCTGAGTAGAAAGAGGGACAAGAGAATCTGACCTTTTTCCTGCTGGTCTGCAAAGGTTGTTTCCTGCATTGTCAGAACATCGCATCTGACATTGCATCTGTGCTGGTGTTTTGAGAAAGATTGTTATTCTGGTGGATACTGGAAAATATATTAAATTCTTCTGGAAACCGTGGACATTTTCTGTAAAAATGAAGTGCTAGAGAAGAGGAGAGTTTGTTTTTCTTTCTTCTCTATTTTATTTTTATTTTTTTTTTTTTTTTTTTTTTAACTTTCCTCCTCTCTAAATTTCCTTTCAGGGAGGGGAACTGAACTGAACTCCATGACTAACTTCTCATGTCATTTGTTGATTCTTTTTTCATTCTGAGGAGAAATTGGGGCAGGTTCCAGTTCCACAAATCATTTAAATGCTTCTCTGCTCAGCCACACAATTGAAACACCTACTTTAATCCTGAAAGTACATGTTTAAGTTTACATCAAATAAGCTGGATGGGTGAATAAGGACCTAAGGACTGGGTCTGAACCCTGTGGAAACCATATGGAAAAACTCACACTGGCACCAGTAAGCCCCTCAGATTACAGCTCCCCCTGCTAAGTTTTGCAATAAATAGTCCAATATCACAGAGGTACTTTTTTAGGAAGGTAAGGGGCAGGGGAATAAGGGGATGGGATGACAGGGGACCGTGTTGTGGGTGTCAAGCCCTGCCCTCTTTCAGCACCTGTATTCACTCCTCTGTGCTGCAGCCCTCGGGAGAAACCCTGCAATAACGAATACAGTTGCACCTGTGCAAACATCCTTGGTTTCATGTTTTCTTGGGGTTACTGTAGCAATAACAATGTAGCATAAATAGAAAATACCAAGTCAAGTAACAGTCTCCATGGGAACCTGCTCTGCCTTGTTTCAGTGAGGTAAATATTAATGTTAGTGATACTTTTTGGCTTTGGGTGACTATTAGCACACCATGGGCATCTGGGAACGTGAAGAATTAGCTACTGCAATTAATAAGATGTAAAATACCAAAAGTTGGTCTTTTAACCTAATTTTCTTGATTTCCAACTTTAATTTTAGAAATCTTATACAGCAATGTTCTTATGTCCTTTACTCCTGAAATTATAGATCCTTCTGGTGCTTCTCTAACCTGTGTCTTAGACTTTCTTGTCCATCCAAATGGACTTAAAATCAGTGCAACAGATACTGCTAGATGATCTTTAGCCCGTTCAGCTACATTGTACATTTTCCCTGTATTCCTTCCATACATGGGTTTCCAGTAGGGAATTTCCTATGACTTCCTGACATCATCTTGAATTTACAGTGATGAATTTCAATATTTTTTTCTCATTCACCTTCACCTTCTTCATTGGTTTAAGTATAGATGAAGTGCTCCCTAACTGGACAATTATCTGAGAGGACAAGGGCAGAAGGGTTTGGTCTTCCTTCGCTTTAGCAGCCCATAAATATCAAGGTGAAATTCCTTTGGGGATAGTATTTTCTGTGCTTGGTGACAATTCAGACAGCTGGGGCAGAACTGGCAAAGCCTTTGGCATACTTGTATTTTTCTGCATAAATTCCAATCCATTTTCAGGCTCAGATAATTCCAAACCACCTGAAATGGGTTTCAAACCAGGGCCAAAAGATGTAAATTATCCAGCTCAGACAAACAGGTTCAGTGAAATCTGAGGATTGAACTATGTGGGAAAGATTTCTTTGTGGGTAGTTGAGACTTGAAAAGAAAGCACAACATAAAGAAAAAATTTAGGCAAAAGGTGCAAGGCCAGAACCTTAGATGATGCTACTTGAATGCCTTTAATTTCTATTAAAAAATTTCCTTAATTGCTTTTTTATCAAATGCTTCTGTAATCTGTTTGTTTTAATCAGATGCCTCCCAGTCCTTCTGTAAAGGGTGGAAATCTGAGAAACAACTTGATGGGTGGCCGCAAGTGAGAAAAGTATGTATTTTTTCAAAGAGTCACAAAGAAGGCTTGGACCCACCACTGTCTCTTGGTGTGTGCTGACCTACCTGCTTCCAGGTTTCAGTGGTTCACTTGGATCTTCAGCTGTAGGATTTTATTCCACTTTCCTGAAGGCCTGTGGAGCTCAGTGCAAACAGAGATTACTCCAAGCTTAGTTATGAGGTTTTACTTCAAAATCCTAGCAAATGGACAGCAGTTTTCCACATGCCTTTTCAATGCTCCCATGGCTTCAGTTTCCTTGATGAGGGGATGAGTTGTTCATCCAGAACGCAAAAAGAACAAGAATTTGCTGCTTCACCTTTATTTCTGAGGGTGAGTGAGGCCAGGACTGAATTAGTAGTCAGCAAATAACTTACAGGATGTTGGTCTGGGATCCTGCTCGCATTTACTCCCTGGAACACTAAAACTACAGTAAGAACTAAACTACTCTTATACCCAACAGCTGATAATAAAGTCCTGATATGAAACTTGGGGCTTACATTTAGTAGTGTTTCTGAAAAGTGTCAACAAATATATTTGATGTCATTAAGAACTTCAACATATCATTCACTTGAGTGCATTCTCATTTCCACTTATGCCTCTGACTATATTGAAATATAAACCTATGCCTATATAAAAGCATGCTACAGTGATATAAGCACCGCTATATGGGAATTACTGTGATGCTATTTTGCCACTTGAGGTGATTCCTAAATGTGTACAGTAAGAGTTTTGGTATAAAGCCTTACAGTTTGGGCAGTTTGGGGATTTTTTTTTTTTCCTGTTCTTCTTAGTGATGGTTTGTCAGCAGGTCCAGAGAAATACTGGCTATTTGTATACTGCAAAACAAGTGGTGCCAGTGAATGCTCTTCAGTACTGGTGCTTTGGGCACATTTCATTTATTAGTGCAGGAGTACCAGCCATGCTGTCTGGCTGTTCACCTGATGCTTCTGTGTCCTGTTGGACAGTACCCCCTTCCCCAGGTGGCCCCGTTACTCAGCGTCACAGCAACTCCCCTCGTTCCAGTCCGGTTTTAGGAGGGAATCAAGACAACAAAAAGCAACTGGAAGGCGGTTCCAGGCAAACACGGCTCCTGCTCTTCCTGGCGATGCCACGGGTCGTGGGATGCCTCGGATGCCCCGAGGCAGCAGCGCAGGCTGGGTGTAGGCAACCCCAAAATCACGCTCTGCTGCAAGGCTCGGAACTGCGTTTTATTATCGCTTGCTGACATCTGCTGGCAGCGGCACGAACTATTTCGGAGGGACAGGAACGTGTCGGTCGGAGCAAGCTCCTTGTCGGAAGGGTGGTAAGCAGCTTCTCATACTGCCTTGGGAGAGCTGGGAAAACAGGGCACTGAAGGCAGATTGTGGGACTCGCCTAGCCATGCTAGGTCCACTTAACGCTATCGCTTTCCTATGTCTGCAGAGGGGAAACTGTAATGGGCTGTCCATTGGAAGGAATCTGTGCTCTCACAATGTGCCTGTGGCCAGTGCATCCATTGGCAACCTCTTGCCTCCGACCATCTCACTGAAGATACAAGGAATATAAATAGTATGCTCAAGGCCAAAGGATAAGTTAATGACAGAATAAAATTCCAGTTCTTCTTCCACCGTGTGCTTTTAAGGGCATCCATAAGCACCAGTAAACCAAGGCTGGGGTGATCCCTGGCTGTTGCAGCGGTTGCTATAGCTGTCCCCATTGTCTTGATGGGTTGACAGACTGAAGAATTGCAAGTCATAGAATCATAGAAGGGCTCAAATTGGAAGGGACTTTAAAGATCCTCTGGTTCCAATTCCCTGCCATGGACAGCGACTCCTTGCACGAGACCAGGTTGCTCAGAGCCCCATCCATCCTGCCCTTGAACACTCCCAGGGATGGGGTATCTACAGCTGACTCTAAGCCACATTAGGAGAAAGTGTCAGGTGTAGGATTTCTACAGAGGTGTTCAGGTTATTTTTGAGCAGATCCCTGTTGTTTCAAATAGTGCTTCCTCAAAGTATTTACCTGGAAACACTTAGTTAAAAAAAAAAAAAAAAAAAAGCAGTTATTTGTCCTTAACATGCCACTTAGAAATAAAGCTGATTATGGTCTAAGGGAATAGAAATAAGCAGGTATAACTTTTAATGTGTGCCTTGTAGCCGAGTCCTCAGAGCACTACATAGCACTGTATGCTTTCACTATGCCCTAGAAATCACATGGACACTACTGGCAGAGTTTTGTGACCCTCCACTACCTTGGCATATGCCGTTTGGGTGGCTCATGCTGTAAGGTGGTCTGGAATTAAGAGCTGCATTTAAAAAAAATAATCAAAGCCAAAATTGTATCAAGTGAAAAAAAAAATTGATGCAGAAGAAAATACTCATTGGGAATCCAGTGCCCTGTTTACCTTACCATTCTCTTTTTCACTGAGCTGGAAGAAAATAAAATTAATCACCTTCATGTACACTAATACATAGATAGTAATTGTGTCTTTTACTGTATCTTAAATGCTGGAACTGATTAGCTTTTATCAATCATCTCAGCACTTTAAGAGGACAAGACATCTAGTAAACAAAGACTAGGTATTCTTCTCTAATAGAAGTGATGAAAGGAAAAACTATTTAAAAGAGTTAGGAGGGTATTTTTTGCTTTACAGTGCAAAATGAACAGTAAGCTCGCTGGCCATGAAAGCCTGTAAAAGCAACTTGAGTTTACTAGCTATCTCAAATCTTGTCTCCTCCCGTATATTAGGTTGTGTATGGGTACTGGAAATTATTGCTTTGTTTTTAATGTCTTGATGTACAGCTAAAAATACCTCTGTCTTATTCAGATTTTATTCATTGCCAAGAAAATAGAAGTCAGCATTGCAAATCACCAAAGCAAAAATCCAAAAGTCTGCACCAAAGAGAGGTGTGGCCAAAATACTCCCTGAATAGCAGATGATGTGAATTTTTATATAAGCACTTCTGGCCATTCCTATCAGAAATGATGCACTGTGTGGGATTCACTGATCCAAGCCAAATGACAAACACAAAGAAGTCATATGAGTTGTGCAAAGGAAGCTTTCAGTGTTCTCGGAGCTCAGGGAGTCATCTTTTCGGCAGGCATATCTGAATTGTGTTCCCAGAAAGAATACACTAAAGCAGTAGCTCTCAACAGCTTCTGATTTGTAACCCGTGAAAATGTTTCTATTGAATGTTTAGATGCTTGCAAAAGAAAATATAACTCTTTTCAATATACTTGCTTTTCTTAGGCATTCCACAGAAATAGCTCACAGATCTCCTAGGGTTTATAGCTCATGTGTTAGAAACCCTTGTACTGAAGGCCAAGTATCAGTAAAAAGAATTAAAATTTTTCTTATGTGCAGAGCATACAGATGATACAGACTTGAAATTCCTGTTTTCATGAAGAATGTTGTAGGAATGTGTTCAAAACATTATCTTAAATACTTAAGCAGGTATGAAATCAAGGAGAACAGGTGATTCATAATTAAGGGAAGGAATACGCTTCCTTTTGACACTTAATTCAGAGATGGCACACGTGTTTTGGATGAGGTAGATCTGTCAACAGCACATGTACATGGCAGGGAGAAGTCATAACACTGTATGCCACAGCTGGGGTCTCCCTGAAAGATAGTAATCCTAGAAATCCTTTGGGCCTGGGGTCATTGTGCCAAATGGGCAGACTTAGAGCTACCCTTGCATGCCAAATTTTAAGGATTGTTTCCCAACTGATAGAGAATTGAGAAGAGCAAGACATTGTGGCTAGCACCAGCTAGCAGACCTTTTGGCAGTGATGGTGAAGAGATGCAGGTTTCTTGCTTTCTGCTAAAATTCTAGTTATTCAGACTTCTGCTAGTGCAAGCTATAAAAGGGTGAAATGCCAAGTACTAATCCAGAATTTTAAGACATAATTCAGGGATTTCTGTATCAAATGGTCACTGCATAATGAGAATTGCAGTTTTATTGTGTTCTAAAACAATTGCACAATTGTGTGTTTTATTTTCCACATCAGATAACTACAGTGTTTGCAAAATCCTGGCTACAATGCAAAATGGGGACTTCACTTTCACTATAATAATCCAGAAATACACGACTGAAACTCCCAAAATAACTTTACCCTGCCATGTTACAGCTATATACCTGCTGCTAGACTTGCAAATGACCCATTTCCAGTGGAATAGAACACAGAGTGAAGATGATGCAGATTCTAACATCTGCAGTGTTTTGTATTAGAATCAGCAATGCTGATGTTGGGTTATGTTTCCCCATTCGCCTCTGTTTCTCCGTAGAATCTGCTCTGAAATTCAAAGTTCAGTGAAAAGTAAAAATAAATGGTGGAGAGACTGCTGAGGGAAGTTGACTCATTGTCTCTGTTAGAGAAATGATTTGTCGTGGGTTTTTTGGCCTTGGTTAGTCTTTCTTTTCAGGCAACTAACTGTCTGGATAACACAGGAAAAAGCTTCTGTTGAAAGAACTGACATTGTTGCATGTTACTTTGAATGCAGAGAACACATACAGAAAGCCCACTTACCTGCTATCCCTTATCAATTCTTCTAGTACCGTTACATACTCTCAATATCTTTCTTAGTCACTTCCCGTACTTTAGACTCGAATGCTTTCCAGGAGTGTTTCTCACAGCCTGGTGTCACAGTAACCCTCTCTCAGGCAGTGTTTTGACTGTGACGAGGAAGAGGAACCCTACAGGCAAGTCGAGAGTTAATGCCCCCCCTCAGACCAGCCAGGGGCCCTACAGCTGCTCTGAGCTGCCAAGCAATTAGGCTTGTCAACATCCCTCAAATAAACTCCGGCAGTATTATCAAACCCCATTGTTACCTGATCCCCCAGAGGCTGGGGAGGCTGTTATATCAGGACTGCAAACTGCAAAGAGCCATGTGTGTTTTCTCTTTTTTAATTCAGAATGACCCATCCTTTACTTTACTGGTTGGAACTGAGTCTCAAGAAAGATGTATCTTTTGGGAAAGGATTAAATCTTTACTGTGATACCAGTCTAGTGGGGAGTCATGGTGTATTTTACCCAGGAACCACATATAGAGATGGCTTCCTTGTGGGTTTGCCTCAAAGTAATAGCCTGCTTCAGTGGACTACCTTAAAAATAATGGGATGCAAGCTGCCATCTTAAGGAGAAAAATGTTGCCAGAAAAGAGTATTTATTGTTCCATCTAGGGTTGCTACCTTGGAAATACAAAACCCAAGTCACTTCAGACAAAGGGCTGCTATGCAGGCACAGATCAGTCTATGTGTGGGCCAAACTGGGCAGTGTGATTAGAAAGCAGGCAGATAACAACCCTACCTGAAGCCAAGGATGTGTTTGGAAGACCGAGTTCCAGGTTCAGTAGTGGCACAATAAGCTCATGTATTTACAGAGACATGCAAAGATGGCAAACCCACAGTTTTTCATTGAATACATTATTTTTAGCTTTCATTTTTGTACAGAGACACTGAAAATTTGGTCTGAACTAAGCAACACAATTTTGTCCATCTAAGTCTACAACCCACCTAAAACAATTGCCCTAAATTAACTTTATGATTATCCCAGTTATTTTGCATTTTGCAGCCTGTTGCTCTAGGGACAACAGCAACTGGAACCAGGGGGACAGGGAGGTGGGACTACCATGCCACCACAGTTTTGTTGGAATGGATAAAGAGCAGTGATGTAGCAAGGACTTAGGAAAAGGCACAGCAGTACCAGACATCCCTGAGAGACAGACAGCACCCAGGGACAAAGACTAGCAAACCCTGCGGCTGGATGAGTGCCAGGCATCTCTTCCAGGAAGAGACTTCGATTAGGAGCATTTATGGAGAAATATTTTTGGCTTTTAGTAAAGCATAGTAAGTTTTGCTTAAAATGTTTTGTCTTCAGTGTCATTTTTTAAGAGCAAGTAACTATAAATTCTTTCTAGAGGGCGGAACAATTGCATGCAAATACACACAAGCTGCCACCCGCATGAAAAAGGCTTTCAGCTTCTGGAGTTTCTTTTCGTTCAAAATCCAGAATTGCTATGTAAATCTTCATTTGACTTCAAAAGCATAAGATTTCTACTGGCTGCAGGCAAAATATAAAGTGAGATGAAAAACGTCTGATACAAAGGAGAGACAATCTTGCAAGATGGAAAATACTCAGGACACAAAACTATTCTCTTTCAATACACATATAATGCTCTATGCATTCAGGTGGATAAGACTTACATTAACATGAACACTGCTAGCATTTTTACATGGGTACGGAGAGGCTGACCCTTTAATACAGAAGCCATGGTTTATTCACTTTTATTGTACTAGGATGACTCTCAGTGTTCAAATATGCTTTTTTCCACATATGAGAAATTATATTGTATCAAGGCCAAAGCTGAACTGCAAACTGATTTCCCTTCCCTACCCAAACCAGTTTGTGTTATTTGTAAATCTAACAATAACAAAGATTCAAAGGTCTATTACTCAGCGTCTCTTGATTTCCCTGTTTTATTTTGTGCCCCTTATCGATACTCTTCAGAGCTCAGAGCTGAAGCAACATAATGGGAGCCTGGAGACATTGTCTGCATCTCAACTAGGGTCTTGGCATTTGGTAACAACACCAGGTTGTCTTTTTTTTTCTTTTCAGAGCAAAACAGCTGGTGAGTATTTGAGTGTGCACTGGTGGCAGAGAACTTGTAGTAGAACTGGCCGTGATTCCTGCGGCAGAAGCAGTTATAACACACCAGCACTGAGCAGAGAGGCATGACAGACAAATAAGAAAAATGCAAAATGTGCTTCTTTTCTGTTGGTCAGAAGTTACAGATTTTTCAAAAGGCTCAGGGTCTTTTCAGGTGCTTTCTTACACATTATATGCATGTCTTGTACGACTGAACAAAATCTTCCCCTTAACCTGCTGGCTTCTTTCATTTAAGTTTTCTGAAACACCTTGCTAATACAGTGATAGAAGTGAGAAATTATTTAATGATGAATTCACTGACATGGCGATAATGTTTATCTGATTACTTTGGATGGTGAAGAGGGACTATAAGAGCTTGAGGGAAAAGCCCTGTTTGTTTCTAATGCCTCAAGAGGCATCATTTCTGAAAGAAGGAGTCTCTGTAGAAGAGATTTTTTTTACCGGGCCTGGCAGATAAATATTCCTAAATGTGAACATCAAATGCACATTAATACATTATTCACTCAGTCATTCAGATGAACTGACACATTTGTTTAATTCTAAAAGACATTATAGTCCAGATCGACAGTACTAATATTAATGGGAAACTGATAAAATTGAATATTTGCTTTTTTTACTGTACTTTATACTCTCCTCTAAAGTATTAACTCTTGGCTTTGTTATTCACAAATCTTATTCATGCATAACAAATTGCCCATGCTGCAGCAATAGATATATCAGATAAATGCAGATTCTGACTTTAAAAAGGTAAAATATAGGCAGAACTCTAAAGCCTGTAACTTTGATTATGAAGTCCATGCACATGCACACCCACATGCAAACCCTAAATATTTAAGTTTGTAAATATGCCACCACTAAGTTTTATAAATAGCATGGGAAGTCCAGCTTGAATGATTTCAATTTCTGTCTTTATGACAGGACTCTAGAGTTTAAAAAAAATTAATTTGAATTATACCCAATGACAGTTTTCACTGTTTGCTATTAATAGGTTTTTTGTTGTTTTTTTCTTTTTAATTATACATTTCGTCCATAGCTACACTGGGATAATCTATAAAAGCTCAGTGAAAGAGTGCAGCAGCTCCTAATGTTACTGACTGTCCAGTCAAGCCTCAACAGGTCCCCAGCACTGATCATTCCAAGGCAATTCTGAGATGCATAAATTTCTTTGTAACAGACAACATATTCCAAAGCATGTGCAAAACTACCTGCCCACACATTCATCAAAGTGCATGGTGAACTTTCATAAATCTCTTGTTACTTTTCCTCAGCTCTTTTTTTCTTGGCTGGTAAGAGTCACAGAGGATTTTTTTTTCCTTTTAACATTTCAGTATTTGATATTACACCAAGGCAGGGTGCTGCCCACATATTGGGTTAGTTTATGCAATACACTATAAAGTAGTGTATAAAAATGCCATGACAGAAAAGAAAAAAAAGAGTTTTCTAATGTCTGACCTGAAAAAGAAAATGTGAGTAGCGAATACCCGACCACAATTTTTATTAGGCAATTAGCTGATTGCTTTTGTGAAGTAGTGGCAAACTTGAGATACCTGCAGTCAGTTGGTGAGCATAGGGATTTGGATGCCCACCCATCTCAAGTGCAATAGATTCATATGCCTCAGCTTTGATATTTCCCATGGTTCAGTTTAAAAAAAACCCACACAGGATAAACAACTGTTCTGTCTCAATCATTTATTCTTCAAACACCATTGTCAAGGGGTAGCAAAGCATTGCTGAGGAAAGGTCTATGTAAGGATATTGCCAGATGGATTTGTGCAGAAATGGATAATTAGGTAATGACCAATTAAAATACAATCTGTAAATCTAGTAACAGGAAAAATAAATTGTTAAGATAGGTGTTAATTAGTTTTGCATTTGAAATTGTTCACTCCTAATGAAAAACTAGTATATTTTAATCTCAAATCTCAGTTTACTCTTTATCTTTTCATCTCTGTTAAAAGCCATATGTCAATTGACATGCATTCACATATACATTCACATAACTACTTATTGAATAACACTGCAAAAAAAATATGAGACTTTATTTCTGCACAAAAACCTATAGGAATTTGTGCTTTTCAAAAAGGTAAATCTGCAACAGAGAGATACTACTAATATAGAATAAAATGAGACACAAACTATCCTCAGCAAACATCACTGGCAAAGGTTCATTAGTATGTATTTTCACATAATTCAATTAGCCAAAATACATACAAATGCTGGCAGTGCTGTTCCCTGCTCAGGGAGCATCAGTGAAGCTTTAAACAGATCTGAAACAAAATTGCATAAATGGCATGTAAAGCCCTGTGCATACAAAGATACCTTCAGGGTTCTAATAAATTCATGAAACTTTTTAAAGTATGATTTCCTAGCAGGCAATCACTTTTAATTAACAGGATCACCTACAGCAACACATGTCCTTCAAAAACTTACATTATTTTTTCTTTTTGAATTTCAAAGTTTCTGTAGTAAAAGTTGAATAGCTGAGTAGCTTAACCTCAAAAGGATTGCAGGCTTTTATGACAGTTATAAACCACTGTGGTGCCTTCTTTATAAGAAGAAAAGATTCTTAACACAACAGAGAAAGAAGGAAATCTCTTTTTAGTCATAGCTAGAAGCAAGCATTTCCTCCAAAGGTCAGAAAACTTTTCCTCAGTTAAAGAATATTTTTAAGGACATTGCAGGCTACTTGTACAAGTAATCTCTGGTAATTTGCTGTATGAATTAAAGGTATAATTTCCAATATTCATTATTTTATATATTTTGGCATTCTCTTTTATTTCTCTGAGGTCTCAGTACACAGTTTTGGTAAATACAGGGTTGAACTGGTGAAACTGGCCTCTATAATGAGCTTTACACAACAGAGAGCAATGGGAAGCTCATCTCTTTATAAAAAAAAATCGTACTAGTTTACTGAGCACATCTTTTAGGGCTGTATGTTTGAGGTAGTGCTTTCCACTTGCTTAGAAACACATTTCCGTGTTGCAAATCTGGTTGATCTTCTTCCCTGCAGATTTGAAGTGACAAAATATCTCATATTTTGAGTTCGAAATATCTCATATTTTGAGTTCGAAAGAAAATAACAGGAAAAACATGGTAAAAATGTTGACAGATTTTAAAGGGCCAATACCCTCTCCAGTCCTCGTTTACATGAATCAAGCCATTGATATTGGTACCTGAGAAACTTGAGCAGGATTTGCATAAACTAATTTAGGAAGAAGGATAATAAGGGTATGTTGTTCCTGGTTTGGTCCAGGAGGCTTTACAGGTTGTAATGGCTTGGATACTATGTGACCAATGACAAATTTATTTTCCTTCCTTGATTTTGCAGCTTTCTTCCAAGTGACCATCCATTTAGAACACAGGGAAAGTGGTAGAGTTTGAGTTTCTGTGTCTTGGCATAACAGTCAACCTCATGTCAGTGATATGGATGATATCTTGTATGAAAACCTTGGCACATTTTTCTCAGATGCATTTTCTGACTTGGAGAAGAACAGATATGGTAAAACTCTGGGAGTGGAGAGGGGAACAAGCACCCTTGGAGCATTTGAAAGTCTTACTCAAGAATTAGTTCTAAGGCACAGATGGACTTCTAAGAGGACCAAAAGAGTAAAAAACCTGTTTATGGATCAAACAGCCTTTCTGGCTAAAAGGAGCAAGGTACTTTCACTGCACCTGTATTTGAAATGAATATATAAGGACAAATTCATATGCCACATAGTACTGGTCATGCTGCAAATGATTGTGCCGAGCACATACCAAGGTGCTCATAATGCTAAGCCTCACTCGGGTGAATGTGCACCCTATGCTTACACACAGGGGTATCTCTGCCATGGTGTGAGCTCCCTTTCATGGTACACCAGCCAAGGGCAGGTTCAGCACATCCTCCTGACTTGGCACGCTGCCTTCCACAATCTGCAATGGAGCGTTTCAGCTCTTTATTGCTCCTCTTCAAATTCTCTCTCTTCAAGCAGCCCCTCTCATCACTGATTATTCCTAAGGCTGCCTTCCCACCAGTGGCTGTCCCATTTCTTGTCTGGGGTTAGGCTCATCCTTCTTTCAAGCAGAAGCTTACAGGAGATGCCATGCCCCTGGGACTTTGGGCAAGTCCCCTCTCTGTCTGTTTGCTTTCTACTTGTTAACTCTTCTGTATATAAGACTGCCTTTGGAGTAGTGGTTCATTCTTCTTCTGTTTACAGCACCCAATAAAGTGTGATTTTGTCTTGGTGAAGGCCTCTAGTTTTTACAGAAGACCAAATACAAGAGATTTACTGTGAAGAATAAAGTAACATTTTTCTGTACGGGGAATGTTAATGCATTGTTGTTTGGAAATGCGCATAAAACTTTACTCTGCAGTAATTACACACAAACAATTAACTCTACTCAAAATACTTCTGATCAGTTCCATTTTGCTTTATTTCTGTTTAAATTAATGAGGCCTTGTGTGCATGTATGCTGTCTGTCTTACAAAAATTGTAACCCATGTCTGGTATACAGTCTGTGTATGTAGTTTGTATGTAGTGTTGACATGGATTACTGTATATTTTACTGTAACCAGCAGCTGGATGATAAAGGACAACCACTGAACAATTAAAAAGCATTCAGAAGGACACAGCCACAGCAAAATCATCAAGATATGCCAAAATAAATTAGCATCATGCAAAGTTAGGCAACGTTTAATTCATAGATTGTGCCTATATTTAGCCATCTTATTATTTGCAATATAATCCACTCATTTATTGAAGGTTAATACCAAGTTTTTCTTTAGTAGATGTGTAACAGGGCAGTGTAGCCCTTTTGATTTCCATTCACTAGTTGGACTGAATTTGCTATAAAATACATATGCTTGTTGGTGAGTGTGCACATTCAAACCTGCCTATTGTAAGCAAAGTCAATAAAAACAGGGAGAATTCCCTAACCATTGTTGAGACACCTTCTGTCATCCCATTTTTCCTGGAAGAGACCATAGACACAGAAGAAATACTAATATTGGTTTACGAAAGAACAGTTTCACTGCCTTCATAAAGAGAACGTTGTTGGTTTTGCAAAGGTACACATAAAGGATAATGACTAAAGAGAAGGCAAATCGCCATTCACTTTGGGGGCACTCCATGAGATGGTGGAGGAAAGCCTCACAGGGCACTATAGAAAGAAATCCTTTGAAAATTATATGAGATGTGGGAAGATGATTGGGGAACAGAAAGAAAGGAATCAAAACAGCAGTTTGAGTGGAGACATGAAAAGGTGAATGTCCTGAGACTATATCTGGGAAATGATGCTTTTTCTGGTGCTGACATGATCAAAAATAGAGCTGACCTAATTGAATGGAGAATATGAATAGCTTAACCAGGTTGAACAGGGTAAATTAAACTGTTCTTCTGCAGAGAAGCTGCACTGGATTATGTAGAAATTTAATATATTTTTGACAGTGTTTTGAAGGACTGTGATTTGGAATTAGTGACAAGATTTTGAAGGAGAAGTGCTTTCATATAGATCACTGTCTGGGGACATGGCTGGTGCCAATCATTTTGATAGCTAAGCACAAGAGAGCCTGATTTTGAAAGGTGCTGAGTACATGCACACAGATCTTGTTCACTTCATGGGGAATTTTTTTTTTCATGATACTTGACACTTGAGAATCAGGCCCTTGGTTTCTGACCATTAAGGAAATACAATGTTACTGCAAATGGGGAAGGACAAATCATAAAATCTTACATATGGAGAAAAACACAAAGTATTTTTGGAAAAAAAATGAGATGTTTTATTCTGAAGATAAAGCTCAACATTGTGGAGTTATCTTGGTAGCTGCACACCTTACAAATGCAGAAGAGGAAAGGTACATCCGTAAAGCTGGCAAGTCAGTGTTGGTCTGACCAAAAACCTGTGTTTCTACATAGTCTGCCAGCATTAGGGAAGGTCTCAGAAG
Organism: Corapipo altera; assembly: GCF_003945725.1. Lineage (NCBI taxonomy): Eukaryota > Metazoa > Chordata > Aves > Passeriformes > Pipridae > Corapipo > Corapipo altera. Next base: position 4,196,042 of record NW_020884884.1, read on the forward strand.
GAAAGGCTTCACTGGCATGTCACTTTTGACTCGGGGAAAGTCTGCACCCACCTCCTTTGTGTGTTTGATTTCTACCTCTCCCTCCTCTCTGTTGACCATGTCTTCTAGCCTGTCTAATCTTACTGGGGCAAGTCAGATTCCCAGCTCCTAGGTTGTTCTTTGTGACTTTTCCTTAAGATGTCAGAGAGCAGTGCATGGTAGGTGACATTACCGACAGAGTTAATGAACCTTGCAGATGATGGTCACAGCAGCAAAGGAGATCTCCTGCACACAGTGACTCTTCTCCGTGGTCACTCCATTTCCCTGATGATAATCTTCTGCAAGACAAAGTTTCTTCAACGGACAGAAGAGTGCAGAGAGAGTGGGAGAGAGGACAGCTTTGGAAGAAGAATATCTATTTCCAGATCAGGCTAGGAAATCAAGTGTGGGTTCTGGTACATGAAAGTTCCTTCTGGTCCAGAGCAAAAGTGTCAGAAAGGTAAGGAAAGGTTGGGAACAATCTTTCTGAGTTGGACTTAACTATGCTGGTCAGCTGGGCAGTTTTAGAGAAAAAAGTGACTGGTACATCCAGAACAGGCAAAGCAGTTATTTGGTTTCATTGGACAGAAAGAAAAGTGGGAGTGCTGGTAGACAGGCAGTTACTGGAACTGGGCCAGTTAGGACTGGGTATCACCTTAACAACAGTCAACACCTACCCAGTGAATCTGTGATTGTCACTATCCCCTGGAGCTATGAGTGCTTCCCTCCTGCTTCTCAAAAGTGCTTGTTAATACATACATGTCAATGGCATTTGTTTGTTCACTCTTAGTCTTGCAGTCAGCATGACTTAACTCTTCCAGGAGGTTTCAATAACTGGAGACATCCATGCCTGTTGCAAGGTGAGTGGAGTTAAGTTCTTCTTTCCTGTCAGTCTGAGAAGGCTTGAGGTGTTGCAGCTCTGGTTGGCTTCTCCACTGTTAGGAGGGAAAAGGATGGGAAGACTTTCATGGAATCTATCACTCTCAGATCATATTTCATTCTTATTTTCTTTTTGAGTAAAGAAAACAACACCAAAAAAGTCCTTCTTCCACAAACTGCCTGTAGTTGTCCCAGAGATTATCAACTATAGGTGCTATATTGTTGTGTGGAAAAAGGTTGTTGCACAGATTTTAGGAGAAAGGTCAAACTCCACGTGTACTTATATTCCTATACAAACAATGACATAAATGTGCAGAATGGGTAAAATACAAAAAATAAATGAGCTGAAACTTGCTTGCAGCTGTTTAAACTTGAAAACTATTGTGAAAACACTGTGAAAGTACAGACCAGGGACTTTTTTCTTTCCCAAAAGACCAAGTGAAGGCATCCAGTCAAGGGTAACAAATACTGGGGATCTGCCTGGAAACACTGAGGGATGTCTATGATCTCTTCTAGTGGATACTTGGAGAAGATATGAGTAGAGCTATATTCCACTCAGCTCTACTGTGTAACCTTGTTAGTTCACTTCGCCTCTATGCTTCTCTTTCCAATGCCACTTTCTGCATATCTCTTTTATTTTTATTACTAGTCCTTTGAATGAGAGACCATCTATTACCTTGAGTTGCTACAGTAGCTAGAAAAACTGGGACATAACCCCACTTGCAGCTTCCTGTGTTGCTAGAAACTTTCATGTCAACAAATTTCTGAAGGCTGGAAAAAAAACAGCTTTTCTGACTGTGAGTGGAACTACCCTTAAAACTCAGAATGGCAAAACAAATTTTGGGTACTTTTCTACTCATATTTTTAAATAAACTTAAATTTAGATAAAAATAGGCTTCTTTTACTCCTTCTGATTTTTGTGAAGCTGGAACACAGTGGGTCATGTTTTTGCCAGTTATATGGGTGCAATCCACATCCATTTAATCTCCATTGATTTTACTTGTTATGACTTTATGTCTGTAGGTTGCAAATCATTTATCCTCAAGCTTGGTACTTAGACATAGGCAAAGCTGCAATTCCCTTTCCCTTGGGAATTAGTTGGTAAGAAGTAAGTTAGTGTCCATCCACTATGAGACAGAGCCTGACCCAGTGGGTTTAAAGTGAATAGATGAAGCAAGTAATTCTGGGCCACATCATGGAACATGTTTATTGCTTTCTCTTGACTAATGACTTCACCTACTGTCACAGGTTATGTTGTTTTGAAGTAAATGCTGAGTTTTGGTTGGCCCCAGATAGAGAACCTGAAAAAGAGGGTCTCTTTAAGGGAGAAACAATATTCTTAGATTTTACTTTATCCTGCTTTAAGATGGATTGTATGTTACCTACCTCAGAGCAGGGATACTGATTTCAGTCTGACAGTTGATGCAGATGGAGGAAAGGAATAGTGGAACAAAGGTGGGAACAAAGTTCCCTTTTACAAATTCTGACACAAAGAAATAAAAGATACCAATAGCTTTAGGGTAGGATACATTTCTAATCAGGATTTAAATCCTGAATGAGTGAATGCTAATGAATTATTACTCCTTTCCTATACTAATTAATAGAGTGTTTCACAACACCCTCTAGAGAGCCCAGCTACAACACTGTTGTGCCGAACATGGTTTGTATGGTTTACTGCTATCTTGGTTATCTCACTGTTTTGTAAGGACAACAGCTTTTTGATACTTGGACATCAAAGTGCTTGGAAACAGCTGAAATTTGTTGTTACCTCGGCAGACCAGCTGCTTCTGAGGAGAATGGTGCTCAATCTTAACTTACAGTCATCTTATTTTTCTGGTTCATTTGAAAGTTACTTTAATGTTTAACTTACTTGATTTAATGCTCACAAGAAACAGAAATGGAAAAAATCTGGTAGGAGAGAACTAAGGAATTGAGGACAGGAATGATTCAGGAATGTTTTTAAGTAACAGGAGGCTGCCTCTTCTCTAAAGATGCCTCACTGCAGCAAGGAAAAATAATGTGAATTGTATTTTAATTTCTACTTGTTTTTGCATGGCTGAGAGCCTGGATATTTAAACTGGTGTAGGGAAAAAAGGCTGTGGCATGCATGCAAGTATCAGCCACAATGTAGCTGAGCAGCAGTAAAGCTAGTGCATGAATTAAAGAACATATAAAAGGAAATAAAAGGATCTGCCTAGAGATAAAATGTGGTATTTCTACAGAACCTTATTCAAAATGGATACAAATGCATCAGTTCCTCAGAATTATAGGTGAATCAAAGGAAAATTACATCCAGAAAGATAAAGCAATCAACCAGCAGCCTTACCATGTGAGAGGCAGAGATGCAACTTTGAAGCTTCCCGTGTGGCTTGCCAAAGAGCCAGATGTTGCAGGTGGAACAATGTCCTTTCTGGCTTAGCATCTGGTTCCTGTCGTTCTGATCCATAGAAAAAGGAGATGTGGAAGGATGTGGTAAAAATCGTTTTATAACTTCATTTAAGAAAAGAGTGTTTGCTATTGCTTTTGTAATAAAATCATATCTGAAATGAGCATTTTCCTTCAGAAGTAGAGGCTATTACAGAAAAATTAATATGGGATCTTCACCTTTCAATGTAGTGTGCTTAATTTGTTTGGATCTTGAACAATTAATTTTTTGGCCAATAAGAGGTTATGTAGCCCCAAAGGGTAACATAGCCCAGAGAAATCATCCTGTTTCACATTTGAGGAGAAGTGTTAACTATTTGTCAGAGCAAGGATTTGGGATTTATAGACCCTTGATTCCATCCTTGACCTGTCACTCACAGGCATTTTGCAGCCTGCATGTACTCTAGGTTATCCTCACCTCTTTAAACATATAAAGGCGATCAGCTCTCCTAGACATTTGGATAAAATAATACCAATCTATAAAAGATCTTGAGGTTATTTTTTTTCAGGTGTGAAACAAGTTCAGATTTTTACCAATCTTGGTAATTCCTGCTTAGTCTTTACTGGTATTTCAGTTTTCCTTGAACAAGATGTGTCACCCAGATATATCAAAATAGAAAGCCAACCACATCAGTTGTTCTTCCTTCCTTCCTCTCTCATCCTCTCTCTTCCTCTCTGTGCGTAGTCTATCTCCAACAGGAAGAAAGATGCAGTTGCTATTGTACTAGGGTACTATAAAACATACCTTGAAGAATTGATTACAATGATTCTCCTTCAATTTACTTCCTTTATGATGAAGCCTCATTGGTATTAATGAGGGTACTTTGGTTGGGTGCTAATTTATATTGATCGGTTAATCTGTGTTTTTCTCTTACTTGAATACATTCCACCACCAATGCTGAGTTTGCAGCATGTGAGAATGGTAATGCTGCTGCTGCTGTTTCAAATAAAAAGCCTGTAGATTTAGGATGTAATGTCAGGTTAAACAAGAGGACATTGCTAAGCAGATCACAAGGCAAATGACAGGAAATACGAGTACAAATGAGTTGATCACTCTGTCAGAATCCAATTTTATGTGGTTGCTGGATCCTTGTGATAGTTTACCATGAAGGACAGAAGGCACATTTCTTAGTGGGTTTGTTTTTTTTTTCATGATGCACCATGCATTAGGCCAACAGCAAAGTCTCAGTTTGAGGTCAGTTTTACTATTTTAAATCCAAACCCGTTTTGTATTACTCCAGAAGTTGTAAAAAATAATATTGCTCCAAACATCCCCGATGACCACTGGAAAGGAGCTCATGAAACTCCATATATGCAGCCCTGTAGGCAGTGTCACATAAGATATGATATGACATGGTAACATAACAGACACTGACAGGTTATCCAACTGCTTCTAGCAAGAAGGCAAGTATATTAGTACCGCTGGCACATCATTATAGAAATTACCAGTGAGCTATTGTCTACTGCAGGTTTCAGAAGGTGCCTTTGGGGAGAGGAATGGGGTTTCTGAGAGGAGGCAGTTCGTGAGAGCAGATCCCACTGTAACTGGGCCACCAAACAGAGATTAGCAATCAATTAATGCGTAACAGTGAGAAAGCTGGTGGCTGGGAGAATCCACAGTGATGCTTGTGCAAAACCTTGAAAGGATTTCCTCTTATTATTTTCACATTGTGATCACCAAAATCAGACTGATGTTCTACAAGAGGACTGCTTAATGTTTGTTATAATTTCTAAAAGCAATTATTGCAGTTTACATCTGACCTTCTGGCCTTCACAGTTAAAAACAGGTGATGTCCAAGGCTTCTGGCAGAGTCTGGGTGCTTTGATTATGTTAATGCAATCAACTTCCTTGCTTTCTCCCGTGTCTCCAAGGCCAGAGCTTTCTGCTTCCCTTTTTCCACCAAATAAAAATGTTTGTGACTCTATCCCTCTGTGTTTGTACCCTACGGTTATAAAAAAATTTTCCTGGACTTGGCCTCAGGTCATGAGATGAGCCTGCCCAAAAATTTCACATCCAAATTTTTCCTCCCAATTGGAGTAAGTATTTGTCTCTAATGTGTAATCTGTTTTTCAGGGAGTGAAAACTTAAGTTAGAGGCAATGTACACGTTCCTCCATTTCAAAATCATACAGCACTGTATTTGACATCAGTATTACTTGTGAATTTCAACACTCTGAGAAATTATTTGTACATGTCATTTATAAAAATGTTTGCTCCAATTAACAATCTCATTATAGATGAGTTCTTGTGTGTTTGTGTGTGTGGTTTGTTTTTTTATTTTTCCCTGAAAGCAGTTTGTTGATATCATCTTGCCCGATTTTTCAATGTGGCATGTAAAGATTAAATTAAAACTTGGTGCAGAATTCTTTCTGGGTCATATGCCAGTCTGGCTTAGTAAAGCTTATTATTTATCAAGAAACTTCCACAAGTGCTAAGATAGAGAAGTGATGGGAAACTGCAGCTATGTAGTAGTATTTTATAGAAAAAAGAAAAGGGCAGTTATGCTTTTCTGTTGAGGAATTCATTCTATTTTAGTGTTAAGAGAGCTGCATATTTTGCTACCTTCTGGCTCTGCATACTTTCCTTTTCCCACATGCCAGACACTCACTTACTTTGTGTTTCTTTAACCCCTTTCCATTCTGCAACCTGCCTCACATCTCCCATTGTGCCAGAGCTTCTGCATGTACCCCATTCCTCAGCTTCCTGAATCTGCAGCAGTCCCTTCTTATTATACCAGGAGCTTATAGTAGCAAATAAAACAGGGTTGGGCACGGGTGTGACCACTTGTACATGACTATCTGTATTGTTCAACTGTCAACAGGCTTCTTGGTGCGTTTTTCACTGACATCCACTAGCACTCTCCCAGACAGTGCCATAGTTCCCTGGCATTAGCCAGGGACTATTCCCAGAAGGCAATTTGAATGCAGCCGCGCTGTTTGGGGGAAAGCAAATTGATGTATGTGGGCACCAACCATTTCGTTCCACTTGACCTCTGAACAGAGAAACATCCAGGGCCTGTTTTATTTGGTCACACTGATACAGCATGTGTGACCATTTGTCCTCCCTCCATTCCCAGACCTGCTATGCTATTTTGAAGGCCTCATGTGCCTCTCCACTATGCTGTTTAGTGCTGTATTTTCACAAATATCTGTTTTAGGCTGCATTATTAATACTTCTGAGTGCTCAAAAATCATAAGATGCTGCAGCACAGAGAATCATGTCATTGGCTTAAATATTGGAAGATTAAAAATAATACCTTTTAGACTCCTTTTATTACCTCTGAGGGATTTTTTGGCAGGAGAGGAAAGGTTTTAGGACATATTCTGGTCATGCTTCCAAGCTTTCCTCTGCATCATTGATGGAAATTACCTTTTTATTATTAAATGAGAGTAGAGATTCTTAGCAAATCATATGATCCCAGGAGTAGGGGCTTTAACACTGATACAGTTGGCAGCAATAATTCAGAATAGGGGGATATCATTAGCGTTATCCCTGATATTCCAGTTGTCAGAGCTCAGTGGAGGGGGTCTTGGCCCTGAAGTTAACTTTACCCAGAAATCCCAGGAATGTACCACCATAAACACAAGTTTAGGCCGTGTTTTCATGGCACAGTCCAACACCATGTAGAGAAACTGCATTTTGTCAATTAGAGTTTGAGTATCTTCATATGGCACTATATTCGTTCACTGTAGATATAGTCATTACCTTCTGTCAGCCTCTGCCAGAGTTTTCGTTGTGTGTGATAATGAAGGGGTCCCTTTGTTCCACGTTTGCTGTTGCTGCAGAGGGTAATGGACCGTGTTCAGGCAAGTCTGCTGCACTGACCTCCAGTGCAACTCCCAACATACTTAAAAATTTAATGGCCAAATCCATTTAAACATCAAAGTGTTGATTTGGAACCTTAAACTTTATGCTCCTGTTTGAAAATTTAAAACTTTTGTGCAGGAGTTAAGAAACAATATGGTTGCATTTGTGCTCTTATTAGTGGACACTGAAATATTTTTCAGATTTTTTTATCATCAGGGAGAATCCACATAATTGACTTCAAAGCTCAGAAGCACAGTTTCTCACCCATGTGAATGGTCCAACCATAACACTTGATATTGAAAACAGAAAAGAATTAATGGGTGTAGATCTTATCAAATACACTCTAGAAAACAAAGAAAACTGTTCAGTTAGACCTATGAAGTTTGACACCTGTTATCTGGAAAACACCACACATAAACACATATATAGACACAAATAAAAGGAAATCAGCAGAAAGCAGAAACACCTTTCTCTCTTCAGATAAATGGTTCCATCTGAGTTATAGCAGCTTACTGAACCATGAAGTTAGTGAAGCAGCGCACGTAATTCATGTTTCAGGCCATTAGAATGAATTGAGTCTCCACAACTTTATAGAAACATCATCTCTTTAGCTCCATTTAAGCTATGTGCTCAGCCTCAGTGAATGTAAACGAACTCCAGCAAACAACATTTTCCTAAAAGCAATAAATACTCTCACAGTCTTAATTTTAGTGATGGTTTCTTAAATTATATTTTTGGGTCTTGGGAGAATGTAAATGTCATGAAATGCAGAAAGGACAACTGCAAAAATCAACACAGCAAGTCATGACAAACAATGGCATCCTCTTACAGGGAGTGGGCTAAATCATCAGACTTGCAGAAAAAGTGGACCTTGCACTCCCACCAGGAATTTCCACCTCTTCTTCAGAAACAGAAGGATAACTCTATCATAGGAGAGCTCAGGCTCTTATCTGGACTCTTAAAAAAATGTATAAACCTCCTAGCTCATTTTGGTTGATGAGGGGTCATCCCCATCAGTGAGCTTGTTTAGATACTGGGCTTCTTCATCCTGACTCCAGGATTATTCCTTACTTAGACTGCTGGTCACTTTTGTATATTTACAGACTGTAGCCACAGCCCTTCCTGTTGCACTATAAACGATAATTAGGCTTTGATTTTGCCAGATTTTTCACAAGGGCTTCCAAATCTTGTGCCAAGATTTTCCTTAAGGCTATCCTTGGTGAGACATTAGGTGAAGAACAGTAATATCAAGATTGGTTTGGGGTTTTTTTAAATATTCTCATGGCTGTGCAGTATACAGGTGGCACTGACGAGTGTGCAGAGCCCTCATGGTGTTTGTAGGGTCATGTTAGAGGGGGTAGCCAATACTACTGTCATAGCGCGGGCTAGCGGCAAGAGCAGCAGAGTAAGACCTTTTAAGGGTTTCATTCTGTTTTCTCAAGGATTCGGTGATGTAGGCAAGAATACTTTTCCCCTGAGTGTCGGTTTGCCTGTGTGCAAAAGACTTGTCTTGTGAGGTGTCTCAAAAATTAAACCTGTTTACAGCCACTTGCAGGATCCTGAGAAGGAAGATGCTGGAGAAGTGTGAGTATTCATTACACTATGCTAGCTGGCTGTGTTCTGTAGAAGTGGCATCACCCCCTAAGAATAGATCGTCCAAAGCTACCTTGGAATTACCAAACAGCAGGAGATATTTACCGCACAATTTCATTAAGAACTGCGAGTGTGACTCTGGCATGAGGAATGATGTAGTGAAAGCCTGCATGGTCCCCCACGGCATGAGAAACAAATGCCTTAGCCTAAAATTGTGACTTCAGATTAAAGTGTCACATGCAGTTATTTGGTTTCAAAAGTTACTCAGAATGAAAACACATTTATTAGAGTAAGTGCAATCTATATCTGATAAATGGGAACACATCTGGTCCATATCCCTGATACAAACCCCTCAGTATTAATTATATTGATGGTTAAAGCTGAGGAGTGAGTCGAACATTATTTATAGTGATCTTTGCTAAGTAAATAATTTTAAAAATGGCTTTCTAAATGTAACATTTCCCTTTTAAGAAGCCCTACAGAATTAAAGAGGCTTTACAATGGAACATGAAACATATTGCAGAGGGAGAGACAGAAGCTTGCTTGATTAATGCGCACGATTATCAGCAATGCAAATCACTTTCACTTATTAAGTCTTGTTTAATATCCTAATGAAGGCTTCCTGAGCAGATTTGATAATTCCAGAGAAAGTGACTGTGAACTAATGCCCTTTCAACATGTTGAGAATGAGCAGTGCTATAAAGAAAACCTCATTTAATATAATTCCCACCAAATGTGGTATCCTTTTCTAGACTCCTACCTCACAGCAGGAGACAATTAACCTTTTCAGTGCCAGAAGTGATTCCAACATGTTCCAGCTGTGAAGGCCAGCAGGTCAGGCATGAATGAAGTTTACCTTCCACTTTTGGTCTGAAAAACCACAATTATGCAAACATATCAAGAAAGCCCTGAGCAGCTCTGGGCTTTCACATGGATTCAGTCAGCATGTGGAAATGTGTTTCTTACCTTAGAGAGGGGACTGCATCAATTCAACAAATCACTGTGCCTCTTGCAGGGAATCCTGTAGATTGCTCAAAATAATTTAAAACAGGTCTTTCTGAATATACTATAACAACTCAGAAGATTCCCTTGCTAAATATCCAGGTAATTAAACTCCTGTTGTTCTTAAGCCTGTAACAGTCAAATTGTTGGAACCATGATGGTCTAATGATAGAAGAGAGTCAAAGTGTGTTGTGGGAGGTAATGCCTTTTTCCATACACAGCCTCACCTCTAAATTTGGAAGTTGTGGGAAGCGATGGAAAATGGAACATTTTCCCTTTTCCTCCTTTGACCCTGTCCACACAATATATGACTTAACATTACAGGATTGTTCCAGAGTTGGGATGGCCATACCTGTGCACAGAGAAACAAGCCATTAATGCAGTGGGTTGGAAAACCCTTTCTTTACCTATGATGTGAGATGGGAGCCCCCACGTTCAATTCCAGAACTATAAGCTTTGCCTTAAACCATGGCCTTTCTCAGACAGAGCTGCAATTCAGTCCTTTGCAGTTTCAGAGATTTACAGATTGACCCTTTAATTTAAAAGAACAAAACCAATGTCAAAGATATAAAGAAAGAGCTTTGATGAAAAAAAAGCGATTTCAACTTGTGCTTATCTGGAGATTTTCTAGGAAAAACAAGACTCATAGTTAGATTTGTTTTTAAAACAACCAGTCCCTTGGGAAGGAAGCACCTGAGGGGGAGAAATTGAAAGGCAGCAAACCCTTAAGAATTTTGTGAACATTTTTATTAGATTGGTATTAGGGCAAGGAATATGGATTGGACTGTGCATTTGTAGACATTGTTGGGAAACAAATTTTCTAATCCTCATGCTCATATAGGACAGGCTTTTAATATAGATTTATAATAAATGCAATTTGATGGTACACATCTCCCACATGACTGAGATCTGTCATACAAAATCAGACTGTAGGATTGGATTTGTATCTTTATTTCTATGTATAATGAATTGAGAACAGCATTTCAGATAACTATAGGTGACATGACGGGTCTCAAAGGTATAATCACATTTCAGCTGGTAATATAGTAACAGAAGTAAAAATAAGGATACTTTAAGAGCTTGCTTTGTTAAAAATAAAAGGCATCCAGGTTGTATCAGTGTCAAAATGAGCGGGCTTTTACATACCTTCTAAAACTATGTAAAAGCAAATTAATTATTATTAATATCCATCAATGAACCTTTCACAAGGAAAGCATTTCTGTATGCATGTGTATCATTCTTTAATTTAAACATAGAAAGTAGTTGAGACTGAAAAGCCCACGTGTGCTACAAGAGTGAAGAAAATGTATATATGTAATATATGTTGTTGACTTTCAGATATCAGCTGAGATAGATTTTTCAGTCAAAAAAATATTATACATATGTTTGTTGCTGTATATGCTGGTGACGTTGGAGTCCTGAGTTCACATGAGAGAACTCTGTGGTTTGGAATTCCTCAAGACTTCAGCCAGAACAAATTACACTTAAAAAAATTATCTAATATTAGGTCAAAGGAGAGGTGTTGCTTCAAGTCCTCTTGTCATATAAATGAAAATAAAACATTTATTTAGATCAAAAAGTGTTAGATACTTCAGTCAGATTTGCTTCAAAGAGCAAGAAACAGATTTTTTTCCTTTTTTCTTTGATAAGTCAGTATTTCAAAATAAAGAGATATCAACATTTTTTTCATGAGAAATGAGAAAAGATGATATCCAGGCCAGTTCTTAGCCCTTGGAAAATGTTACTAGAAAAAGTAAGTATTACTAGAAAAGTAAAAATGTTATTTTCACAGCCTGCCTCTTGAAAACTTTCCAACAGAGCTGTTGCACATGCAACATTCTCTCATTCACTCATTCTCCAGAGAGAGAATGAGAATAACCATAGAGATATGTACAACATACAGATTAAAAAGGAGTAATTGGAACAGTATAGGGGAAATGAAGCTGAGGAATGGAAGACTACATTTGGGGTCGTATCATACCTACTAGTGTTATTCAGTTCCTAGATAATAGGCGTAAGGACATGTATTGCTAATTCTCATTAGCAGCTGGCCCTGAGGCTGTAACTGTCCCTCTCTGTTATTGACAATTTCTTGTCTTTGTAACCTCTATGCTACTGTAGTATAATTGGCTTGAGTTCAAGGTGGGCTGCAGGTTTTATGATAGATACATATATATCCAAAAACATCTTTCCTCCTGCCTTGGGACCACCTGGCTGCTGAATCCAGCCTCTTTGGAGCTCCTGGGAGTTAAGGTCCCTAAAACTAGTAGCATGTTCTTTTATTATCATACCTCTTTCACAAGTGGTGTGGCCACATCTGAGTCGGTTGTAGTGTGGGCTGACAACTCTTTCGGTTTTGGTGAAGTTGTTGACAGACTGTGCAGCAATTATCTGGAGGGTATGGCCAGGTCTGCTCTAGGGAACTACTGTGTAGATGGTGTGCTTCATCTAACTCAAGTGTTCAGCAGTTTTGTTCCAAGTGGGGATAGTCACGTATGAAATGTGTTAACTTTTAGTGGTTGTTCTATAAATTAACCATACATCTTGAAGGGAAAAGAGGCATGAGGGAACACCTCCTACCCGCTGAATCATTTCTCCAGTATCACCATTTAATAATGTTCATACACCAACATCTCATTTTTGGAGGCAGTCCTGTCTAGATGGGTTTTCTCCCTCTTTTCCTTGTTCTTTGCCTTCCTCCTAGAGGCACAAGAGGGCATTTTCCTCTTAGCTGATATCCTTTGTGTGGTGTGCATAATAAAAAAGGCTGTCTGAAAGAGGTAACTGTTTCCTAGCCCAAGGCATTTAACATGTGTAAACATCACAGAAAACTATACCTTTAGTGTGTAAAGGTATTTAGTACCCCCTGCCAACAGTCATAAGTGAGCAAGTGAAACACAATGTTGAAAAATATCCTAATTTCATGTTCCACAAAGCTACAAAATAATAAACTCCCCTTCCTGTTTCCAATGAATTCCACTTAATCTTAAAGAACAGTTTCCTTTAGAAGTAGCAAATTGTAGCTATAACTATGTTTAATAAACAGGTTGTTGAGTGACTTAAAAGTATTGATGGTCACTGGCCTACTTCCAAAGCAGCCCTGCTGCAGAAATTACTGCTGGAACTGACATCCATCCCAATTACACAGGAAGAGAGGCCTTGAGCTAAGGAACAATTACCCTTTTAGCTAGAGAGGTGTTTGCTCTCTGTCCAGCTTAAGGCAGTTCTGAGATGTTGCAGAGAAATCACCAGTAGTCCTGTACATATTGGGTTAATAAAAAAAAGAAAGGAGTCTCCATGGATACTAATCCACCATCTCCTATCATCCTAACCATGCCGTTCTTTTCTTTCTTTCTTACCTTAATGAATATGATGTATTTCTGAACATTTTCAGTTCAGAACTTTATGTTTTAAAGTTCCCGAACAGGTGAACCCATTTTGTTGTCCAGCAGACTGACTGTTCTTGGTGGTCTTGTCCTCTTATAGTATGAAATCATACAAGCATCTCCTTCCTGGACAGCTTTTATTAACTATGAATATTTAGAAAGACTTTGCACCAGTCACTAGTATTTGCAAATTAAGATCTCATCTAATTCCCTGAAAAACCAACCAGAGTGAAACACTGGTTGGTTTGAAGTAAATGTGCCCTTGACCTTGGAGTACCCAAGATTGTATAATGGCTGTTTATAAATATGTGCGTTTATTGTTGGTAATTCCAACCTATTTGCTACTGAGGCTGAAATAAATCAGTGATGAAGCACTAGATGATAATGATATGTATACACACAGACAAACTAATTTTCAGAGATTAAAGGAGAGTAAATTTCCTAGATGAACTGTAAATTTCACCCACCTGTGGAGTGTGTAAATATAGATATTGGGTGGGAAGCAGGTTTTATTTTGCTACTGACATGATGTAATGATGAACTCTGACATGTTGCTGACTGTGGTTACTTGATAAGTGTAAGATGTGAAAAGCCAGCAATAACACTAGATGGTATCAGATCTCTAAAATAATATGTGTTTGAAGGTGCTGGGTATAAATATGGCATTACAAAAATAAAAACAGACAAAAGTATAGTTCATTGAGGGAAAGAAACATCAGAGGAAACAGATCTTTCTTTTTCTGCAGATTTTTAGCAAGGAAATCGAGCACTAAAAAACAACAACTTTAAAATAATGTTTAATATTCTGGTAAGACCAAGTGATGTTTTACCAGAATTTTAATAGGAAAATTTTCTGATAAGTGATCATCCTTAACTACTGAACCTTGTGATGCCACCTGAGTAAGATCATTGTCTCCTCATCTTTGCCTTACAGATTAGCAATTACTTGTCCTCCTTCCTTACCTCCCACTGCTTTTGTTGCTGCTGCCTGTGGTACAGCCACCCTCTGCAATCAAGCTAGGGCTGCTCTTACACAGAGAGGGGTGTTGGCCAGGACTCACTCATATCTCTTGGTTCTGAAGGGATGTGAAAAAAAAATGGTAAAAATTTATTAACAAAAAAAAAATAATTTTTTTTAACTTGTTTTACTGTATTTTACCTTGAATCATCAGACTACATGCATATTGCTCTTACTACTACAAGTCAGTAAAGTCTTATTGGGCCAAATCCCTCCTGACCACTTATTTAACCAGTTGTCTAGAGAGTGTGTTTGATCATCTCAGATCATTCCGGCCAAGATTCCTGCAGATGTGCTGATATGTTCCCTGTCTTGTGCTGTCATCTGGATGTCTAGTGAGAGAATTTTCCAGTTCTTTCTACTTTGGGTGGAGCAGCATGTTACTTTTCTGCATTATGTTCCAGAGCTTTCAACTTCTTCCACTGGAGTAAGTCATCATATTCAGGATTTATTTGCTCAAAAAATCCAGATTTCTTTATTCTCAAAAATGTGTGACGTGACTTAACACTTCAGACCCAGAGCAAAAGGAATATAGAAGGTTCCTCCATCAAGAGACCGCATTATGCAGAGAAGTGAAACTGGGTCAAATTTATGGGCACTGTAAGTTTGAGCAGTTTCTTTGAAGGAAAAGGACTTAGGTCAATTAACACCAGCTAAGGATCTGCTTTGCTGAATTCCTGGTGAGTGCAAGGGGGCTGCCTAATGAGACTCAGTGGAGAAGGAAGTGTCAAGGAAGGGATCAAAATAAATGGTGGACAACCCATCTACTCTGCTTAAAATTGTTCTACCTGAGGGTGCAGTTGTTAAGGTCAAGGACAGGACAAACAGGTTATATCACAAATGCTTCTGGTTTGAGGAATCCTAGGGAAGAACTGTGGGCTTCCATCTCCATTGTCCCCTCCAGTTGCCCCAGTTATAGTTCTGGAAGTGCCTCTTATTTCTTACAAGCAATCCCTGTGCTTGGTCTTGCCCTTACTTGCATTGCTTCAGCTAGAAAGGGGCATGAACATTTCCATCTCTCCTCATCTCCACTAGTTTTGCTCTCCCAATGGCAAAACCACAGGAGTACAAGGGAGCATAGGTGCTGTGTGGGCTCTAGTGGATCAGGCCACACTGTCTGATGGTAAACATTACAGAGATCTGTCTGACATCTTAAGAATATCCTGCCTATCACAAAGTGCTTGGTATTCTCTGGAAAAGGAGTTCTCTTAAAAAGCTTCTGCTTAAGCACCCAAGCGCAGAAGGAATTTCTAAAGGCTGACCCCCTTGTCTTGTGCTGGTGTGAACAAATGCTTCTGGAGCTCAGCTGGGCAGTGTTGGGAAGCTCTCCACACAGGAAGCTTGACATAAAAGCAAGGGCTGAACAGGTGAGTAATAAAAAACAAGGCAAGCCCACGTGCCTTGAAAATAGTTGTACAAAAAGGCTGCGGCCATTACCAGAGCTTTTACATTAAAGTTACCTTCCCCAATTCAGAGACCTGGTTCAGGATTCTCTGAACAATTACCTGGAGTATGGACACAGAAGGGAATAGAAAAGGGATAGTTCCCATATCGAATGCCATCTTGTTGCTTTGACCAGTCACCTTTTAAATATTTATGTTTTATTTTTATCTGCGTATTAGTGAGACATTATTTGTGCACAGGCTGTTAAAAACAGTTCTAAGGGAAACACACTTCCAGCTGGTTTCCTCCTGTTTTCCATCTGCTGTGTGTATGTGTCTTTGGAGGCATTTAACTGTTTCTTGTCATGGTAATTGGTATTTTTTCAGTAGTGAAGGTGGGAGGGGTGGAGGAGAGAAACCCTAAGGCATCTGTGTTTGTGCTCAGTTGATCTAAAAGAGATTATACTGATTTTTTTTCCTTATAAACATTATATGCTTTAAAAAACATGGGGTGGGACAGTAGAAGGGTATCAAACATCAGGTAACATTTTTTTAAGAGTTAACTTCTCTAAATTGTATCTTTGTATTCTTCTATTTATGCATCGCTACTCTTTCCCCATTTAATCTTAAATATGTAAATCCTCAATTTATCTGGAATTACTTAGTGAAAGGCTGATGTGTGAGTGTGGCAGATTATAATATTCCATCGCCACCCCTGATCCTCTTTACCTCTTATTCTTTTCATAGCAGATCAAAAAAAGCTGTATGCGTGCCACAAGAATATATTATTTTAAGAGACTTGGACTTAGAAATTGATTTCCTTGATGAGAAAAGGAAAAGTCTCCTTCTGACCTGAAGGGTCACTTCATAATCCTGTCACTCTACATCAAAAAGCTTTTTTTTTTCTTTTAGTGGAAGATGAGAATATTTCTGAAAAGGAATTAATTTTTCAGATACAGTGAAAACGATGACTTAAAGAGACTTAGCAGATGATAGAGGGCTGTCCTATTCAGAATACATCTCCTGTGATTAGAACAAGCTCTGAATATATTTTAGGGTCAGGCAGTTTTAGATGGAGATTGGGATTTGTACTTTGGGATGAAACTGATCTTATATTTTTATCGAAGTACTTAAGGTTTAAGCTGTAGTCTTCCCTTTTTTTGCAAAGGGATTTCACCGGTTTTTATAATGGGGATTGGTGGAGGCAGCCAATAATTTCTATGTATGGATTTTAGTTAATAGGATGTTTGAAATGAAATGACTTTCAGCATCAATAATTAGGTACAGCTAATAATACTTTTTTTTCATAGTACTTTTCTTAGCAAAAAGCACCTGATATCAATGTAGACTTTCATGATCTATTTTATTTATGTATTTATGTAACATTTATATATGCTTTGCTTATATATTTATGTAATTGCTGAATATCTCTGAAGGAAATTACCTTAAACTATATGCTTAAAAAACAGCACTCCCAAATTTAGTTATGAATTAATAACATGCTGCTGATGTATGTGTGAACAATACACACAGGTATATGTATATACTTTTCTGGTCATGTGTGGAGATGTGAAATGCTGACTTTATAGAAATATTTAAAAAAAACCCCATGAGAGATACATATATGACACATCATTTAAGTTTATAATAGAAAACATAATATGCAATAATATATAATTTAATATTTAGTAACTATATTTTAATGTCTATATTATTAGTGTAACTATTAATTATACAAATTAATTATACTTTGTATATATATGTAACCACTTGATAATTATATAATAGGAGTAGTCAAAAGCTATGAACAAGAGGCTAAAACATTTTAAACAGCTTAAAAGCTTTTGTGCAGGTGCACTATTAAAACAAAAGGTCACTGTTCTGAAGACTGTGGAATTACAATTTCTCTATAGTGGTATAATTATTGTATGATACTGCGTATGTTTAACATAACTTATATAAATAGAAATGCAAATTCCATTTCTGCAGATAAACTGGTTATTATCTGGACTGCCTGTTATTTATTCTAAGTGCTGATCTGAAGGTAGCAGCAAAATATTGCCCACTGGTAAAACTGCTCTTGTGATAACAACATTAGGTCCTAAAGCAAAAATCATTATTGAATAAGAAAAGATGTGTTTTAATTTGAGAGCTATTCTACCAGAAGAATTTTCCTAGTTTTGCTCTTGTTTTTAAAAAACTAATAGTTTATGAATATTTAGTGAAGGTTGCTAGCTTATGTTACTGGCTGCATTTGAAGATCGACAGAGAGCTATATCGCATTTAGGAGATGCAAAACCAAAGTAAATCCGTGGCATGAGCTCACACGGGTTATTCTGTGCAAGTCCGGCCTCCGAATGCTGATGATAGCTTCAAATTGTAACCAGAGGATCCCGACTGCTAACTTGGGTTGAATTGAAAAGCAGGGTTTTAGTCTAATAATCTAGTTTGGGTCTTATACTCCCGTGGGAATCTGGCAGGAGGAGATGATACTTTTAATCACGTTCAGTGTGTTCAAGGTAATGGAGATCTGTGAGGATTTTGGAAGTGTGGTAAAAGTCCTAATTTGAATCTAAGGACTGCATATATATCTAAACCAGATAATATAGCCTTTACTAACAAGGAGTATTTGCATGACTTATATTTTCTGAACCTTAAAAATATAACTGGAAATCTCAGAGTAATAAGTACAACTAAAATGGAGGGAAGTTGTGAGCCTCCCCAAGGCAAAACAGGAAACAGGAAAAATGATACTTTCACCCAGAGAAACATCAAAGTTGGACATGCCCAAGTACCTGCTGGGAGAAAGAAGCGGGAGTCCAGGAGCAGTTTTCTACTCTCAGCCACGTCCTATGGACCTTTTCAAAGGGCAGAGCTGTGTCTGCTTAGTGGAGGAGGGAAAAGAAAAATCCAAGGGTGAAAACTGTTTGCTCTTCTACCCTGGGATAAATTCAGGGAGTTCCGAGTTGCTTGTTTCTATGCATTCACTTGCAGTTATTTTTCATTTCACAAATGTTTGGTGTAGTCTGATTTGAAGTAATCACATAGGCTGGGATATGGCCCCTTTCCCCCTTGCTGGAGCCTCCCACCTCAGGGCTTCTTTATTCAGGATGTCAGAGCGCACCCATCACCATGGCACTCACATGCCCTCCGACAACGCGCCAAACAACGCGACCAGCATCTGTCGGGGCCGTGAGTCCTTTCTTCCACAGCCGCCCCTGAACTCGATCCACCCTGCCCTCTGCCTGACCTCTTCCCAAAGCCTCTCGCTTCCCGCTGCCCGGGTGCCCTCGCTCAGCTCTGCTTTTCAAACTATCGCCCTTGGAAGTGCCTCCCCACCCTCTGCATTGGCTGCAAGACGGAGCCAGCAAGGAGCAACCTTGCCACGTGAACTTCCTTTTGTTTTTCTTTGCGCCCAAGACAGACTGTCTCCCTAGTAACTTTTGTGGCACTATATGTGAAGGAGCTCATTATGTAAAACATACATTTGCCTCCATGCTAAAACTCCACGGAGTGTTGCTCGGAGCGTTTCAGCGGCTACACATTATATGGGTATATTAACTACAACACAACCCTCTATTTATCAGCTCATACATCACTCCACCATCGAACGGCTCTAAAGATTGCTGAAATACAAACTTACTGCATTTGATCCCAGCGGAAGCTGGTTGCGGCTGCTCTCCGAGTCAGCTCTCAGAGCCGAGCCTTCAACACTCTTATACCTATATTTGATCAAAGACGTCAAACCCCCAAGTGCAATGCATAAATATTGAAACGTATTGGGAAAATAAAACCCCTCCACCTCTCAGGACTGAGAAGCCTAATGGCTGGAAGTGGTACAGTGGTGCAGGATTTTCCTATTGTCTCAGCAGAAGGGAAAAAGTTGACTTCAAGAATGATTTGCACATACCAGTTCCCTGAAAAGAAAAATGTGGGGCCAGTTCCATAGTTTCCAAGTGAAAACTAACCTTCAGCCAAAAATTGAGCTGTCCGGGTTGACAACATTTGGGAAACTGTGCTTTTCTGGAGAGATGACTGTAGTGGCAAAGATAAACCGGCAGGAAGGTTTCTTTGGAATGATATGAATTTAATGAATCATATCCACATAAAAAAATTCCCAGCTGGTCTTAAATTTCAGGGAGATTTAAGTGATAAAAGATATTTTCCCTGTCCCTTTAGATGTGTATTAGAGATGAGAGGCCTTAGATAAGCCCTCCTGGGAATCAAGCATTCCTTTTTCTTTAATTTGTTTTAAAGAAAGAAAAGAGCCAGGCATGCTTCTGAGTCTCAGATGGGTATAATTAGTTATTTGCTATCGCAGGACTTTTTAAATTGTCTATTCCCACTCTTTTTATATTAAATAATTTTCTTTTTTTTTTTTAACCCTAATGACAAACTACATGCCCCTTCTCTTGCCCTTCCAAAAAAAAAAAAAAAAGAAAAAGAATAGCTGTACTTATTTGCCTTCCCTCTTCCACCATCCTTTTGCAGGGTGCATCCTTTCCCCTATTAACATATTGATTTATTTAAATTAAAAATAATGATCTCCTCTCCCCTCTCCTCCTCCTCTCAGCAGCAGAGTCTGTCTCTGATTCTTATTAACAAATTGATTGCAGTATTGGTGTCAGTATGGCTCATTTAGTGGCTCTTTTGCCTAAGGTCCAGGAGGTTGGAGGAGGGAACAGCTTCCACACGTAGATGCTGGCCTAGCTCCAAGGCTAACACTGCTCGGGTAGAAGGGACAGCTGCTAGAGACAACACCAAGACACTTAGTGGGGCCCTCTTTTGGGTGGTGAGGATCTGGCTGGAAGTTGGAAACCCTGCAACAACTCTTTAAAGTGGGTGTGAGGAGAGCATCGCCACCCTGCCCCCCATGTCTCCTCCTGAGCTCCTGCACATATGAGGAGCCTCACTGGTCCCAGCCCCTCCAGTCCTCTGGCCCTTGCTGAATACAAGATGGCACATGTGTGATGCTGGCCTTGCCAGTACCAAGCACTAAGAGCTTGAGGAAGTTGCCAGTCCTAAAAATACCATGAAAACCACAGCTGCCTTGTTTCTGTTGAAAACAAAGCTTGAAAATGTGTTTTGGTCTTCTTTGGCCCCATCCTCAATCCACAGTTTTAGGGACTGCTCCAGTTCAAGTCCAGGGAAATGCGTGAATGGCTCCTGGTTGGTTCCTCCTCATCAGCACAGGGTACACATTCCCATTAAAGAACAGAAACCGTAGGGCTGGAAAGGTCAGCAGCTGTAGATGAAAAGCTACAGCAGGATCTGCTTGCCTACCAACCTTTTTGTCTCTGGCATTTGGCTGGTCATACCAGGCTTGCAGCAGACACTGCTGAAGGGTGAGATGTGCCTGCTTTGTAGCCCCATAGCCCCATCAGGTAGTGTCTGAGAAAACTCTCACTAATGTGAACTCTGTCTTAATAACTCTAGGGGAGTTTTGTTTTTGTCGTCCAGACTTTGTCAACTGCTGATCTGATGCCTGGCCTTCCTAATTCTACTTAATGCTTGAGGGCTAATATTGCAGGGACAGGGACCCAGTGCCGGCCCTGTGAGCCTTGCCATTTGTAAGGGAAAGGAGATTGAGAAATGAGGTTGTTGCCCCATTCTGCAGCTGAGAAGTGATGGTGCAGAAGAACGGAAAGACTTACTCCAGGTCACAAAACAAGACACTGGTTTCTTCTGTTAAATGCCCCTACTTTGGGCACGGAGAACCCATTTCCCGTGTTGTGCCGCCAGCTTTTGAGCATCTGCCTGATTCCACCCTGTTTTCAGTTAAACCCTCAGGCTCCTGAAGTAATAGTGAAAACTGTGTTGTGGCCAGGACTTTTTTTATGGTTTCCCCTTCCTCTGCACCTCTGAAGAGCAGCTGCTCCACGGTAAAACCCCAAGGGAGCATGGAAGCTTGAGCCCAGAAGGAGGGAGATGGCTATTCTTGACATGTGCTTAGTCACCTAAAGCAGATGGTGTTGTTTCTGGTTCCTGAAGGGATGACTTTCAGCTCCCAAAAACCTTTCAAGTTTGACCATGCAGACATGCTTGGAAGAATGTTAGATGAGTACACATCTGTCCAAGACCTTTTACCAAACAGCAACATGAGTACAATTAGATTAACAAAAGGAGAATTCACAATTAAAGCTGGAGCAAGTGCTTGGCTCACTTTCAAAGAATGGCTGGAAAAATGTTCTTGTACAGGGCACCCAGGCCAGAGCAGTTTCCTCACGTTTCATTCTATGAAGTTTTATATTCTTCCTGTTGCATTTTGAAATACACTGCAATAAGCAGAAATGTAAACTTTACAAAACCTAGAGTTATTGATCTTCTACATCCTTTGCCATCTGCTTAGTTCTAGTGTCTAAAAATATTCAGTCCTTGCTCTTGCTCACATGATTGTTGAGAAAATGCTAGAGCTGGTAAATCAGAAAAGCACATTGTGTATTGGGGGGAAGGGAGTTCCATCAGGAAAATATGCTGTCTGAAGGGAAAAAATACAGAAAAAAACAACTCCAGTCCTGTACTTTAACAGGCAAAAATGAAAGAAAAAAATCAATCCATTTTTCAAACTATAGGGAGAAAAAATAGAATATACCTGGAGTGTTCTTTTGTTTTGAAGACAAGCTACACAAACTTCTTGCCTATATCATACTATAAAATTGTATATTTGTTACATGTTTCAAAGAGTTGGGAAATATAAAGTCCCTATTATACCTTTTTGAAAATTTAATCCAATTGAGCAATTTAGAGATAAAAATATTGCAACTGCAGAAGATGTATCCACCTTGAGGATATAACATTGAACATACTGACTAAAAAAGTACACCTTGGGAAATCGTTGTAGACTCAAAAAACTGAAAGAGATTATCCTTATTTTGGTTGAGAAATAAACATGCAGGATAGAGGACTTTGTCTGACTTCTAGGATGACTGAGATTTTGAGGGCAAACAGCATCCATTTATTTCAGTAGGAACTGTATTAGTAAATTCCCAGCTCAGCTTTAAAAATCTCAGTTTCTCTCAGGGTCTGTGTATGGTGCCCACAACTACAAAACCTAAACATGGCTCAGAATAAATTTCATCACCATATGGAGGTCCCTAGTGAAATCAGCTAGATCATTCTGTGTTAGTTTGTGAATTGCTGATTGGAGTTTGAATGTGAACCCTCTGTCATGGGCTTTATGTGAGTCTCAGGGATGAGGAATTTGGTATTGTTACAATGGATAAAAAGAAAAGCGGGATATGCTACCACGTACTATTTAATGAATATTATTTACCGATTTATCCAAGCGGCTCTTTTGAGGCCTAGTGACATCTGTCACCCAAGGTGACTTTAAGAGGACAAAGAGGAAAAAAAAAAAAAAGAGACTGGGAGTACAAAATGAAGATTTAAATCAAAACTTTGTGAAGATGATCTGTGTGGGTGAAGAAATGTGACTCTGTCCTTCCTTCACTGATACGTGAAGCACAGTGTTGCCTGATAAATCCTGTATATTTGCTTTATTTTTGTAAGAATGAATAAGTATAAATATGAATTGCCAATACCGAAGCAGATGAACAGTTGGTTTATATAATTCTATGTTCTGCATTTGATGCTGACCATTGTTAAAGAGGAGGGCACGAAGCCCCCATAATTTGCCTACACAAAAATTCTTCTCTCCATCTACAGACTTGGTCATCAGTGTTCTGCCATGAAGAAGCTAATTATACATCCAAAACCCCAAATCTCCCCTCAGTTCATCAGAGGTCACCCCTAAAGCTCTGAGGTTACACCAGAGCTAGTCAGCAATTCTCAGATGGAAAAGCTCTTTGTCAGAAAAAGCCAAATTATTGGAACCAGAGTGTTTCTTGGAACTAGGCAAGTTTGGGTAACCGCCAGGAAAACACAAGCAAAGGTTGCCCTGAAAGCCTGCCTGCTTGCCAGCGTGCTTTCACTCACTTCACCTGGTGGGCTTCCAGGGTCCACAGACTCAGACCCTCTCCATCACTTGGACAACTTCTGAGTTGGATTCCTTACGACCTGCAACTCCAAGGATGCTGGCTTCAGGTTCAGCAGTCCTAAGGCTTACAGGTTCCTCCTCACAAGGCTGGGAGTTGCTAAAGCCCAGCATTCTGTGTGGCTGGGAACCTTGCACACCCTGGCACCCCAGGCTTTGGTGGGGGGTGAGGACGCTGAGTATCCCGGGAAAGGGGAAAGCTGGAAGCTTTCCTGTCAGGTTCATTAAACCAAATGCCAGGATTTTTCTGTCCAAACTTCCCTTCCAAGGCAAATTTTGATATGTTTATTCTGAAATAGAAAAAGGGCACCCCCCAAGTTCCCTAAAGTAGTGCTATTCCAATTGTTTTGAACCTATATGTGATCTTGGGTGTGATGATGTACAGAAGATTACAACAAATCCCAGATTTAGTCCTACTGGGATGCAACATTTGGCTTTTGGCACAAGTAAGGAATTTCACAAAAAGTAAATAAAATACTAAATATCTAGATCAGGGCTGGGCTTAATTAGAGATTGCAGAGTGTACCTAGGAGCTAAAGCACTTGTACTTCTGAGTGTCCCTTCCCCAACAGGAAGTGATGGGGTAACTAACCACCCAAGTTTTCTGGCTGAGTAGGTGAAAAAAAATGACTCTTAGAAGTTCAGTAGCTGAACTAATTACCTGCAAATGATTGCCTGGGGTTGGACCATTTATTATCTCATCAGCATTCAGTGCCACTTCCATAGGATGAAGGAGAAGGAAGAAGAAAAAAAAAAAAAGAAAAAGCCCAGAAACATGAGAAGGAGAGCAGATAAAAGGACATCAGTTAGAAGGAAAAAAAATGCTTCTTAACTCTAGTCTGTACTTTTCTCTCTAATAGATCCCCCTCCCAATCCACCCTAAGTAGAGCAACTGACATGTAATGAGTTCTGCAGGATGGAGTATCAGCAGCACGCTCTGAGCTTTCTCAATTTGTGTTTGACTAGCTCCCCAGATCCCCCAAACTTCTGGAAGCAGAGGAAGAGACAAGTGGAGACAATATCTTTTTTGTGTATGTATATTTTACATACATACATATACATACACAGAGTGACAACATTCAGCTCATCAATACTTCTCAGGACTTTGTTGTATCCATTGGCTGGAAGAACGGTTCAGGTTGACATGAAGTTTCCATCTAGACTCTAAGCAAGATGTGCTTTGGACACTGGTTTTGCTAACACAGAGGTCTGCTTCCTGGAACTGAAGATGCCTCCTGGAAGCACACCTGGGACATTTGGAAACTTGGAATGCCTGGGGGTAGTCACGGCTGAAATCTCAACTCTGCTAATACATGAGGTATTAAATATCTTCCCTCCTTGCACTGAGTCTTTTACCTTGGAGAAGTTCTTCCACAGATGAAGATAGGATGCTGACTAACTGGAGACCAACGGGAAAGGGCCTCAAGCCATCAGTGTGTGTGATTTCACTGTGAGACAGTGTGCTAACTCTCCTTGCAGATGCTGTGGGTGTGCTTGCCTGCCCAGTAGCACTTTCCTCAGTTCTCTTTGCATGCTGTGGCGTTCCAGGAACTTCTGCCCTTTCCTTTTGGTGAGGTTTTCTTTCTCTATATGCAGCAAGCCAAGGAAGTGATGGTTTGCATAAAAGGTGCTAGCAAACCTGGCTCTTGCTCCCAGTACATTTTTAAAATATGAGAACATCCTTCCAGTAATCCATGTTTGCATTAGATGGAAATGTTTTGGCTTTCCTCCTGTCCTTGAAAGCCCAGTGGTGTGATAGGAATTTGGGAAATGCAGGCTCTCAAAAGTAATGTAAAGAACAGATCCACCTATTCAAATGCAAATTTTTAAAGAAGAGAATAAGAGAATTATTTTCACCACAAAAACAGAACAAGAAAAAAAAACCCCAACAAAGTAATTAATTATTTAATTTAACTTAGGGCTTCATCCCACATTTTTTAGATGATTTGTCTGTCAAAATTTCTGGATTATGTTGTCTCCAGATTCTCTTGTCCTGCTGGGACACTCACTGAAGAGACATTGGAGGGATTTTCTGTCAAAAGGTTAGTGTCACACATGGGGCTGCCACTCCAGATCTTGTGGGAGGAAAAAACCTTCTCCGAATGATCGAGAAAGTTATACTGCTTCAGTGAAAGAATACAGATTTCAAAATTTGGAGGACAGAACTAAGAGTCTGTGTGGGGAGACTAATTCTTCACTACTCCTATAAAGTTTGCAAAGCATTCAGAAACTGTGGTGCTGAGCACAGTAAGATTCCTGATATCAAAAGAAGCAAAGCATTTGCTTGTTGCTGATATGAACTATATGCACTGTGTGAAGACAGGATGTTAATCTTGGATATAAGCACAGTTACACTGGCCTTTGCATTGGAGATACCTTTTGTCTTTGCTGGAGATGTACCAACATGTGCTTGGTTGGGCATCCAGTCCTGCAGCTCCAGGAGTCTGTTGCCTTTTTTTGTTTTTTTGCCACCGTTGAGACAGACACAGTCCTTCAACCAGGACATCCTCAGAGCTAAAGGATGTTCACTGGAGCAGCTCAGGTATTTGACACTAAGGCTAAGGCCAATTTATATGGACTTCTTTTAAGGAATTGGATGCTCAGCTTCTGTGGCTGCTTCATCTATCTTCTACATGAAATTATTTTGCCTTATTTTTATGGTATTTGGAGGGATGGAGGTTGAATATTTTGTCTATTTTTAAGTATTTCTTTAAGTATTTTTTAAGTATTTCTTTTTCTCTGTGTTTTTCTTACCCCTACTTCCAATTCCTGCTCTTACATTTTTTCTCAGATGATCAGTAGCAGTTTCCCTGAAATACCTTAACCCTCATAATCACAGGCACACACATCCAGGTGATTCGAAGCACAACAGCTCTACAGCTTTAGAGTATATTCCTCTGGTGTGTGGGTAACTGGCGTTTGTGTGAATTAAAAAGGCTGCTGCTCTGGGTCATCAAACTCTTTTAAAATAAAGATTTTAGGAACGAAAATACTGCAATGTGCTTTGGGCAGTGTGTGAATATTTTCCCTTGTTGAGCATGAAAGACTGGTTAGTTTTTCCTGTTGGACTCCAGCCTCGAAAAGCACCTGCTACATTGCCCAGAGAGGGAGAGATGGGTGCTCCCTGTCTTTCAAGAACCAGTCATTTTGCAAGAGCATAGACACAGCACCTGAGAATAGTCCCTGAGATTAAGTAAAAAACGTTTTCTTAAACTGCGGAGCACCCCCCTTGTGTCCCAGCGCATCCCTCTTCCCTCTCCGCAGCGATCCGCCTCCTCCCGGGCGGTTGCTGGGCCGGCGCGGGCGGCGGGCGCTGCGCTCTCCGCGGCAGCCGCTGGGTGTCAGTGAGCCTCTGGTTTCTGCTCCTGGCCGGGAAATGCAAAGCACGGCGGCAAGAGCCAACCCGAGGGATCGCTTTCAAAGCTTCCAGTGCCATTTAGAAAGTTTTTTTTGTGGTTCCCCCCCTCCCCTTTTCTTCTTCTTCTTCTTCTTCTTCTTCTTCTTCTTCTTCTTCTTCTTTTTCTTCTTCTTCTTCTTCTTCTTCTTCTTCTTCTTCTTCTTCTTTTTCTTCTTCTTCTTCTTCTTCTTCTTCTTCTTCTTCTTCTTCTTCTTTTCTTCCCTCTATTGGAAAATATTTAGATTAGATTTACACTTAAGATGGCAACTTTGCAGTGACGGCAAGGTTTTGAGCTTAAAAGACAACCAAACCGACTGAAATCCATGCAAACAGACTCAGAAATGGTGATTGTAGTATTTAAAATGTTGGTTTGAAATGTAATTTAACTCTGGCCTGGTCAGATCCACGGACTGATACTCTAATCCCAAGTGAAGCCTCTCGTTGATTTAAGAAGCTTCTGTTGGACTGTTTTCTGGACATAGAAGAAAAAACCAGAAAGTGGATAGCTTTTTCTTTCAAGAGTTGAAAGCAGCACTCGTTTGAGGTTTTAAGAAGATTTAGAGAACAGGGATTGATCTGCTAACATCAGAGAAAAAATCTGGTGGAAAATATCAAAACCTCATAGAATATTTTACCACTCAGAGATATTATTGACTACCACCTTTCTGGGCTCACAAACCCTCTCATTGCTTATTCGCAATTTCTAGTTGCAAAAAAAGTAAACCCCGAATTTGACCATGAGAGGCATAGGATTAGGAATAAAATTCCACCTGCCGCTTTAAAAATCTTACTGAGAAAAGGCTTAGACAAGAAAAGTAGCTGCTTCATCATAACCCCTCAAAATGTGCTGAGCCTCAGCTACTTGTAATACTACCTCATAATTACATGCAAAGATCTGGGTATCAAACACCTGACCCGACCTTGTTGTCACCTGCTAAATGTCAGCACATAACAGAATTTCCTTAGAGCAGCCACAGTGAGTTTTCACCACAAGCCCAGGTAAGGGAAGAGAAGCAAGGCAAAAAATCACTGTCAATGAAGAAAAAGGTTTGAGTGTTGCGCCTCTCAATGAAATCTCTTTGAGGGAACAGACGTGAGTCTCAAAAGCTTTTGAAGGGGCTATTTGGAGGAAAAAACACTTCCAGCTGCCAGATTATATGAAGGTGAAGCCTTGTGTCTAACTCTGCAGATGTGTTCAAATTGGGAATTTGATGGGAAGGGGTGAGTGAGACAGAGAAAAAGACGGCAAAAAAGCAGAGACTTTTCTTTTTGCCATCTTTGCTTCACATAATTGTTGTCTGAGTTCTAATACAATATTAAAAACAGTGTTTTATGCATATGTCATCTTAAAGGATCCCAAGCAATTTACCATAGACTTTACGTACATAGAAAGTGATTTACCCACTGTGGAATACATTTGGAGTGAAAAGCAGCAAGTAATTTGAGATCACAAGCCACGGTACCTGATAATTTAGCATGGGACATTTCAATGTCATGTGGAAATCATAGAGGGGAATTCAGAGAAGTGGGAAGTCATTTCATAACTGAGGAGGAATGTTTCAGGTAACACCCTTTCCCCAAGAACTGAAAGAGCCTACAAAAAACATCAATTGCAACACTCTGCAAACACTAGAAACCCCTACTGAATGGCAAAAATCTATTTCTATTTTCCTTAGAGCATTTTTGTCCACATTCTGGACAGAGTCAAGTTTTTTGTAACTTGTGAGAGCTGTCAAGATCAGAGCCACAGGTGGTACAGCTGCAGGCCATGTTTAATAGTTAATGCTGTACAACATTTTATTTGTATCCTTTAATTCACATACTATTGGAAATTTTTGAATTTTTTAAAAAAACACCATTAAAGATGGGATGCCGTCGCAAGAAAGAGCTTCCGATGCTTAGCCTACATTTTGCAGCTCTGGAGAATATTTGGGTATAATCTTGAATGCCCTAAGCAAATGTTCTTCAGTCAGTCAACTCTACTTGATGAGTTTATAATTTGAAAGTCTGTTGTAACTTTTGTCTTGCTCAGAAATATATATCTTTAATGCAATGCACAGTGCACACTATGGATGTAAGACTAACTTTTCATTTGGGTTTGCATGCATGATTCCTCTTGATTCAGCTGAAGCTGATTGTGCATCTGAGACTGCCACAGCTGAGGTTCTCAGCTGTGGTGTCACTGATCACAGAATGCTTCCTTCTCTCTCGGCCTTCAGTTCAGCCTTCCAAGGTATAAAGGGATCAGTTTAGACTTCTCTTTTCAGAGCAACTAATTCTTGTTGGACTGAAAATACCATGAAGGGTGTTTGAAAAGCTTCCTTTTCTGTTCTTCCTATTGTGGCAATAAAGAAGATTAGGAATGGGTAGTTGACCAATGGATATGCCGTGCAAGCCTTGCTAAAGTAAGCAGAAGCAGAACAAATGTGTAGTCCTGTGACTGAAGCAAAGGACTGCTGGAAAAATAAAACTGCTCTGTTATGCTGGTGTCTAATGTCTGAAGCCTATGCTGGTGAATCTGGGAAAGTGCCGGTATGTAGGTAATGAAGAAAGTCAAACTTTGATTGTGCTGGAAGTCTGCAGAGAGCACGGGCACAGATAGAAGGAATGTGCTTAGAAAGAAACATACAACAGGACAGATTGAAACTTGCTTTGGGCTAAGAAGGAATCCTTTTTCTGCTGACAGAATCAGAGGGTCTGAGAAGAAATATGATGAGAAGAGACTCTCCTTTCATGTGCATCAATTGAATTGGCCACTTGGCAATTTATAGCCTCTATTGCAATATCCATTTTTCCCCTCCCCTTTCTAGAAGCCAGACCCTGCTTTCCAAGAAGTGGAAAGCACTGGAAAATGTAGATGGTCCAGGTGCTATGCTAATCAGATAGATGTTATTTTAGGGTGGGTGGGTAGGTACAATCTGCCATTCAAAGGAACATGTGTATATGGATGGCAGGAACTGGCTGGCCATGAGTAGTTGCACCTGCATTTCTGGGAGATCAATATGATTGTAAATGCTCCTCTAGTCCCATGTAACAAGAGTCTCTGACTCTCTCTCTTAGTAACCACAGGAGTGTACATCCACGGTAAGAGATATCCCATACTCAGAGAAATAGAACCAGTAATTTGGAGGAAAAAGAAGGTGCCATTACATTTATTTTACAAATAATAAGAAAAAGATTGGAAAAATGGCTGCCTGTGGACATTCAAGACTACATCACAGGTCCTGAGATTACTTTCTTCTCTGAACTGTATTTATATTTTTTTACAGACTCTGGTACCTCTGATTTGTCAGGAACACTAACCTTAACTCTTATTTTTTTTACCATATCTTTTCTTTTTTTTTTTTTCTTTTCACCTTTTCTTTCCTTTTCTCCCCATGGCTATTTTTTTTTAAGTAGCCCCAGGAAGGTCCATGTTGGTAAGAGACTTGGAAATTGATTTTAAATATGACTTCTCATTCATACTCCACATCAGTTTATCTATTTATTCATTTTTTTAGATCTAATTTTTTCCAGTTAAGAACTATGTAAATAGCCCTAATGAGCCTTGAGAGCTCTCATTTGCTTAGAGAGATTAAAACAAGCTGAGAAGTCTCCAAGCACATGGGGCAGAAGGTACAAAATATACCTCTACTAGGGCTGGACAAATAATTCATCCCAAATTGCTTACGAGACCTGTTGTGCCTTTTTGTTGTTGTTTGGCTTTTATGGTTGTATTTAAGTATTATGTTTTGTAAGCAAACTTGGGTCTACAACTTGTTCAAAAGCCAGTACTTTTTGAGTATGTGCATGCCTAAGCTCTTTTATGCGATTGATCACATAAGTTATACTGTGTTATGCTTTTTTCACAGAATCTTTTTTTTTGCCTATTTGCATATAATCCACAAATATTCTTAATTCTATGACAAATAAATTTTGTTTCAATATGAATGATAAATAATACCTCTCTATTACTGGGATTTCCGTACAAATTCATCTATACTGGCATTCATGGTGTTTTTTACAGCTTGCACAAAAAGTCTAAGTCCTGCCCACCTGAATGTTTCCTACTAAGGAAAGAGAAGGGCTGTATCTGTCAGAAAACCAAATTGATGAATGTGGCAGCACACACAGCACATGTTTTGGAAGCTCTTTTTTTTGAATGATACTTATTTCTTTCTCTGTTGTTGTCCTGTTTGCTGCACAGTGGATATTGCACACGGATTGTTTTTAATGACACCATGATCTGCTAGTCCATACAGCTACTCCATGGATCAAATGCTTTCTGAGTGTATGAGATGGGATTATTTAATATAAAAGCATATAGGGAAAACATCCTTGAGCCACATTTTCTGAACAAGATCTCTGTCTCTCTCTCACAGAGAATGACTCTCTGTTCCACTTCCCCTGTATTATCTTACCTACACAGCTCCTTGGGAACTGCATGGCTGAGCAAGGATGCTTTGCTGCTCAAACAAAGCCTGGCATTGTCCAAGGGGCAGACGCACAAGTCTGGACCTCGCCCCTGGAAGAGAGCAGTGTGACCCTGAACCCGAGCTCCCCCAAAAGTGAAATGCAGCAACAGCTTCTCTGACGTAGGGTTTGTTCAACAGCCTCTTCTGAGGGACATTAACCTCCAGCTAGTACTATCACACGTGAAAACAGAGGCCAAACAAAAATGTCGGAGCGGAGCTCCTGTCGGGTACATGGAAAAAATGGGAATGAAATTGGTTTGTACATTTTAACTTTTAGAAGAACTTAGCCCATGGGTCGTGAAGCAATTCTTTCTGTGTAGCCCTGGCTGACTATGCGCAGCATAACCCTGAAATCTAACAAATGCTGACCTTGCCCGTAAAAGCAATACATTGTTTTTAAACATTAGTTTCCTATTCCTGACAGATAAGTTGAAAAGTTAACAATGCACTAAGGCTGTAAAATGTTGGCCAGAGTTTAGATTTCACCTCTGTTTAACTTTTTGTCAACAGATTGGCATTTTCCTCCCCATTCAGAACAGTTGGGTTTTGCTTTCAGCACTGAGTAATAGCTCTTAGATGCTCTCTCATGCAGAGATTTGAGTTCAATATTAAAGCATTGATAACACTCTTATTATCAGAAAGACATGGCCTATGGGCTCAGAGGGAATCTAAAACAGCTCTTTCAGTGCAATAAAAGAATGGTTCTACATTATGTGACATGAAGTTCCCAGATATATTACTTAACCAGATCACGGCATGCTAGTAGATTCAGGCCCATGTAGGCCTGCTAAGTCTTTCTGAAATTACTTCCTTTCAAGAAAACAGTGCCCCAGTGCAAGATATCTTTGCTAACACACTGGGTATAAATTACTGCTCCTGCAAGTTAAACTGCATAGCCAGTACTCCCTGGGAGAGGCCTCGTTGGTTCAGCAGGGTGACAGAATCATGCCGCTGGGACTTAAAGAGTTAACGATGTTAGCTGGGGGCTATGTTCAGCCGCTGTACTTTGTGATGTGCTGGGTTTAAATGCTGTTGAAACTAAGTTAAGGGCAGTGCTGAATATCAGTATATCCACTGAGCCAAGGAGATCCATTTATTTTTAATTGAATTAAATTGCTCACAAAATGAAAGTAGCATACTTTCATTAATATTTAATTACTTAGAGTGTTAAACAATGATCGCAAAGAAAACTTTGCTAGTGTCTTTTCCATCTCTGCATTTTTCTATTATTCTATTGCATGAGATGGTCCCATTGGCCTTCCTGTGATTTGAATGTTAAATGCTACTCAGGGTGAGTGCTACTGCTGACTTTTGTATGCTGGGGAACAAACTCAAGCTTTGGTGCTGAAGCTGCAGTGGAGCTACAGCCAAGGAAGGAAGAGTGGGAGATTTGCAGCCAGATCAGAGAGAATGGCTCTTTCTTCATGAAAGAAGAGGTTCACCTTAGCACTAGGCTGAAAGTCATCCATGGAAACATCAGTGTCTCAGCTGGAGCAGCCAAACGTTGCCATGACTAGAGCCATTGCTCTTTATTATTTCAGTGAGCTCTCTGGTAGGTGGGGGTCAAAGAAAAAGATGTGGGATTTTCCTTTCAATTCAAAACCAAAATTTAAGCATGATTTTGAAATTCATGAAATTAAAACCAGGCTCTGTTTGCACACTGCCAACAAACTGAGTTGCTGAGGGAGTCAGTTATGCCTAAAATTGGCTTTGCAACTCTAATTTCATACCATGAATGTGGCCTGTAATTTTCCTCAGTGAGGTGCACTAGATGCGTATATATATTCTTCTACCTACTTGTATTAAGGCCAGCTGAGTACTTATGCAAAAAGCTGAGGTATTGTAATCACAGCAGACATCGCCACGGATGGTGCAGACCTGGCCAAATTAGGAAACTCTTCCGTATGTTTCCTCTCTTTCACAGCAAGCAAATAGGAAAAAAAGTACTATAGACATTGGAGGCTCTCAACATTTATTTTTGTGTATAATGTTTTATTTAACAGCACTTCTGCAGCCCAAGAGACTTGAGCTCCAGAGGTATAAATGGTCTAGTTGCTTGCAATGAAGTTAGGCTGGTTCATCTCAGTTTGGCTTTTGGCAATATTGGATGGATTAAACTGAAACTATAACTTTGAAGATTAGGTATGTATTTATATGCTTTCAGTCAAGACCAACCTCTATTTTTCACAGCATAGACTTATATGATTCATAAGAAAGGTAATACTATTAAACCAGAGCAAGCAACTATAGAAAGCATCCTTTAAGTGACGATGATATGGTATTTTCTCCTCAAATGTGGTCTGTAGCCTGAATGTTGCTTAAGAAGTCTCTCATCTCCTCACTGCCACGCTGACTCTTGATTCAGAAAGCACTTATTACAGTAGGAAATGCCAGACCTGCTGTTTCCATGCCACACTCGGACTGCGAATGTCGGCAGGGGATGTCTTCTGTTAAGGTTTAGGTCCACCTTCATTCAGGTTCCCTTTCCACGTAGCTTTGATTGCTCAGATCTTCCTAAGGTGTAAGCTTTCCCTGTCTCGGAGGAAAGAAATGGTAATTCCTTAAGGGTCCCATTAGAAAATGAAGAAATCATCAAGAGAAGGGGAAAATGTCAATAAGACACTTCAAGCAGCACATTTCCAGGCAATCTTGCTACTTTTAGTGTGTTAAAGTCAGTTGGCCTTTGGACAAATGCCTCATCATAACACCACCCGAGGTGTGTGATAATCGCCAAGAAATGCTCTACCTGTCATGTCTTATTGCTTAAATATTTATGCTTATGACATTTGATTCCTACACTCTATATGTCATCAGAATGTTTCACTCGCAGTAGATATGTCATCACCCACCAGGAACAGCTGACACTAAGGATTAGAACACTTTCAAATTAAAAATCCCTAAACAAAGAAATGACATGCTAGTAATTGTCTATGGTAGTATAAATCAAATATATGATGATATGAACTAATAGATTTATTACATTAAGCTGACCCAGCCATTTAATTTGATGATTCCTATGCCTCGCTTAACTCTGTGAAGAAAGCAGAGAAAGACTAGGACTTATGTTAATGGTACTTCTTATTTTGATGAAGGTCATGGTGTATTTCCTCTCAGTACCACCCTGTAGAGTCAATAAGGAAGAGTACAAATTCTGTGGTAGAAATTGCTAGAGAGAACTAAGTGTGCAAAATTAAATCCTCCTGCCAGCTAGTTTCTATCTTGAAAGATCATATAAAAATGTTCCCAGTGCTTCCAGTACAATGTTGGGTGACCCTCAATAGGAGATCGGCTTCTAATAGACAACGGATTCCCAGCAACTCCATATCAGGCAAAACCAAACTTCTGGGTAGAGGAACTGATGATCCTACCCCTAGCCCACCTTTCCCTACTGTGGGTCAGACGAAGGAGAGGTCCACCCTCTCTGCCTCCAGCTGTGCCCTGGGCAACGGTCCTGCCTCCAGATGATATCTAGAAACCCTCAGTTGGGCAGACATGCAGCAGAGGTGCTCAGCTTTCAGCCCTACTCTAACAGCTGCTCTTGATCTCTGCTGAGGCAATCATGGTGGGATGGGCTCAGCCATTCCACAACTTAGGTACGGATCCATGGGCTGCCAGCTGGATCACCCTAGTGCCAGATGTTTTTAATTGGATAAAAAAGCTACAATGCTGATATTTTCTAATAAGCCAGCATATATGAATGCTGTTGCCCTTCACTGAACAGAGTCAAAGATGGTCAATTATGTGTTTGAAGGCAGGGCTCCTGTTGGCATCAGGAGCCTCCCTTTAGGCCAAGCACCCATGAAAAGTAAGGTCTTACCTCTCCCATTACTGTCGCCAGGGTGTGCACTGTAATCACAGCTAATCCCCTGGTTATACCCAGATGTATTTGTTTAGGGTCTTTTTCTTTCTAGCATCCACCAGAACTGAATTAAATAAGAATGTGGACATAAGCAGGAGAAAAGTGAAAGGTCATGTTACATATGAAACACATAAATTGAAACAGATACATGAATGAGATGGAGTGAAGATGTATAATTTCCATCTTAACTGATTCTTTCCCATTTCTAGACGAGTTAAAATAAAAATTATTAATCAAAACATGAATTGCTAGTAAAAGATAAAAACAAATAGGCCTGATATTTTGCTGCTTGAAGAATGTTATCAGTTAATGGCTATAGACTCAATTCTAGCATGCTTCAAGCAAAATCCCCCCCTCAGAGCTGTGTGGTGGAACATGGCCTGAGACAATGTACTCTGACTACATATATAATGCCCTTTGATATTAACGGGGGAATCCAGAACGTTGGATTTGCTCTATGGCCCTAAGTGAAGGATTCTTCCTTTTGTGTCAGAGTAGCATGTATCAGCACTTTCACTCATGGATTCTGTACATCTCCCTCAAACCAGCCCAAATAAAGCAAGCACCATGTGATCTGTCCTGGCACTGGCTCAGCAGGGTGGCATTGAACAGCTATATATATCTGGCACAATGTGGCTTACACACTGCTTGTGGATTTGAACATACTAGACAGCTCACCCAGAGTGCCCCAGCACACTCACAAAAGACGGTCAGTCGTCCACAGCCACTAGTGACAGCAGGAGCAATTGCCTTCCATATCTGCTGCTGTGCACGTGTCAGTCCTGTTTATAAAGTTATCAAATGTGATGCCCTTCTCCTTAATAAAGGGGTTATCTGAGGGAAGGGAGGGGACGTTGTTTTGGCTGGAATTTCACAAGGCACAGGTGGTACAACCAGCTGCAAGATCTTTAGTTCTTGTTGGCTGTACACCAGCTCTTGGTCTTTTCATAGTTCTTTCACTGGTAGTGAAGGAGGAGGAGTGGCAGGAAGGGACAGTGGGCCCTTGATGATGTTGTTCAGCATCAGCAGCTGTCTCAGGTTGGCATTAGGCTCTGGAACAGTTCCTCAGGAGGTGTTTATGCTGAACCATTCCCTGGTGACACTGGACGCAATAGCAGAAATGGTAATGCAGCAAAACGTTTACGGAAAAGAATCCATGCAAAAGTCTGCCCCATCTCTGCATTTCTAGGTGCAAAACCGTCTTTTACTTTGTAAGCTACTTGGGGTTGTACAACAAACAAAAGATATTTCTATATAGAAAAGGATATATTTTTTCACCATTGCTTCCCCTGAGTACTACAGCATAAACTGTTGAAAAGGACACAGACCCCCAGCATACACCTCTAATTAACCAGTTACTTCTGAGGCTGCTCAGAGTGGAAATTACTGGAGACAAGTACCTAGATCTCAGTTTTACACAAGATGGCATGTTCCTAGAGAATAGAGGCAAAACTCAAATAATGTCATGCTGTGGAATTAGAAAGAAAGCAAACTCACAATAAGAGAAAACAGTTTGGAGAGAAAAAGAGATCTAGGAGGAAACTGGCAGTTGCTTCTGCAGAAAGCTGGGGGTTTCCTGAGTGGTACAAGAATTTCATAGGGAGATAAGACTAAAAACTTCAGTGTAAATAACACAGGGACTATTTTTCTCAGACTGCTATATGCTACCCTATTTCATCTCTCAAATGCCTGTGGAGATCACAGGAGGTTAACTTTGATGGCAGAATATCTTGAGAAGTTGTTTGATTTCTCCCTCTGTTAGTGTGTACACGTGTATGCTCTCCAAGGGCTCCTTGGAAAAGTACCTTTGAACTTCCCTAACATTTTTTGACCATAGAAGTATGAATTGTAACAGGGTCCTGGAGGTTGTCTTGTTCAGCCTCTGGCTCAGTGCACAGCTATTACTAATTGGCCAGATAATGTCAGCTCTGGGTTTGTTTTGTTTTGTTGTTTGTTTGTTTGTTTGTTTTTCCCCAGTGAGTCTTGAAAACCTCCATGAACAGAGACACCAGCTTTTGGGTAACTTGTTCCTGCACTATGAACTTAGTCCTCTAGTGAGTAAGTTTTCCCTAATGTCTACTCTGAATCTTCTGAGCCACAGCTCATGGTTATTGCTCCTTGTTTTATTGTCTGTCACTATCAGGAAGAACAGCTTGGTTGTCTTTGTGACTACCCTTCAAATATTGACTAGAGACCTTCCATCCTAGCCTCCTCTTCACCATCTTAAATAAGACCAGTTGCTTCAACCTTTCCTCAGCATTCATGTGCTTTAGCCCTAATGATCTTGGTAGCCTTCTGCTGGGACCTTTCCAGGTTCTCAATATCCTCTTTGACTTCCAAGATTGTGAGAGGTGGTATTCCAGATGGAGCTGAATAGAGGGGGATGAAAACTTCCCGTGGTCTGCTGGTTGTGGTCTTAACATAGCATGGTATAGGCTTTGCTTTAGTCTTCCTTGGAGGAGGGTGATTTCTAACGGTACAATGCTTAAGATTGGTGATATTTGGCCTTCTTGTCACGGCCACGCTGCAGAAGACTACCATCTGTGAGAGAACTCACAAAGAACAGATTTGGGGAAGGCAGTTTAGAATATTTTAAACTTGTTTTCTGAAGTGCGGATGTACTTGTATACTGAGAGTAAGAAAAAGGTGAGTGACTGCTAACAAAGTGAAACCTGCTCAAGTCATCTGGACACTTCAGAAAATGCTACCCCAGGTTTGCCTCAGTCAGCTTTCTTTTTTCTCTGTGCACAGTGAATACACTGTAGAAAGCTGTATAAGAGCATTTATTCAAATCCAGTAAAAATAAAGCTCCTCTTTCTCTGCTAAAACAGGTTTAGATTTTTATCCTGCAAACTGATACAAAAATCCTTGCTTCTGCACACGAGAAAAGCCCATCTCTGAGAACCTTCAATTTACAGAACGTGTGAATAAAAAGAGGGGATGTAACATTTGTGAGATCCAGAAGCTTGTGACAGCCACTCAGAAAATGAAACACATGTATTATGACAAAATTGCAAACTGCTGGCTTGGCAGATTCCCTGAGAACAGGCAGGGAAGGTGATAGCTGCTCGAAAGTCAGAGAAAGGATCAATATTGAATAAATCAAAACAAATATGTGATAGGTTCTGAGAATGATATAAAAATTAAATACCAGTGAATTTGAGGCATGCAAATATCCAATTACTGGGCTAGCACTACAGTCACTGTCATATTGAGAAAAGAGAGAGGGCAGCATGGAATTATTGAAGGTATAATAACTGGTAGTAGTCTTAACGTTTACACAGACAGCCTGACTCAATACACTTAGCACAGGAAGATACTTACTACTGCTTGTATTTTATGAGTGGAGAAGTTGAGCCATGGACCACAGGGTTCTTATTTGTCTAAGTCTTCCACTGGAGCTCACTGCCTGTCCCCCATTCCTCTGCTATTTGTGACTCTCCCAGCATTCCACTGTGCTTGATTCAAGACTGGATTTGTTCAGCAAAGGAAATGGCAACTTAGTTGTATAGGAACCAGCTTCTTTGTGGAGACAATCTTCAAACCTAACACAAAGCAAGAGGGAAAAGGCCTCTGATACTGCTGGAAGATTGGGATTTTCCTACTTAGAAGCACTTTCCATTTAGAAAATTCCTCTTAATTGTGCATTTTTTCTCCCAAATCTGCCTGCTTGCATAATTTTGTGCATTCTCGTGTGTTCTCCTCATCTTTTAAATTTTACTTACCTTTCACTTGAAATTAAAGAACAGAAATAGAAGAAGAATTACCACAAGATAAGTAATATATGGGCTTTGTGCTGGCTGTCCACCATGAGGGAATTTCATTCAAGGAAGTTTTCCACTGGAGACAGGCTAAGCTTCCAGGGATGAATTTTTTGAAGCAAACAGCATCTTCTTCTCTTGTTCTGAAGTCAGTTCAAGAGACTGAATGCAATACCTATGTCAATATTTGTTAGTATTTCTTATTTGTCTCATACCTATGTTTACTGAGCTAGTTCCCACATAACTCTAGATGAAGAGAGCCCTACTGTTTTGGGGAGCCTCAAATTGCAAGCCCACACCTACATGTCCTGTCACCTTTCAATGCCGTGACTTACATACATGTGAAATGTGTGATCATAAGACTGAGATTTTATTATCTGTCATAAAGAAGCAAAAACTGTGAATTTCCAAACTTTCTTCACTGATATTTTTCTTCTTCATTTTTTGTCTCAGAAATAAGACATTGTGAACGGTACACGTTGATTTATGTTCCTTTAATGCAAGAATATCAGTGAACCTAGCAGAATGTATGGATTTTCTTTTATCCTTAACCGAGCACATAATATGTTAGCAAAACGAACATATGCCACCTCCAGCCTACTGAATTTTTCTCATATTTTTCAAATAACTTTACCTTGTTCTTTCTATATTTCATTGAAATAACAGCTTGTCTTAGTTTATTTGTAAGGCTATCCATGCTATCATACTACTGCAGATTCTACAGATAAAGATGAAGAGAAACTGGAGGAATTGAAGGAATTGATGCAAGAGTAATGTTTATGAAGCACACTGAGATAGCTTTCGATGGAAGATGCTGTAAAAGTACAAAGCTCTATTATTATTGCTATTATTACTTTATTATAGGTGGTTACCACACAGATCTACGACTGGATGAATTAAACTCAAATAAAAGCAAGGACTGATTTCAGCTGTTCCTTACTTGATCCTATAAAGAGTCAATTGATATCTTAATATATATTGCTGCTGCTCCTGGCCAGGAAGTTATGGGAGGAGATAAGGTATTATTGGTTTTATCTGCTGTATGTCTTACATAGAGGACAAATCCAGTTTCTCTTTTGTGTGGAAGTATCTTGATATTTTACTGGGATCCTCTGATCTTGAAGCTTGAATTTTGTGTTGGAATGCATCAATATACATAAATTTGGGGCTTGGATATAGAATAAAAGTGGCATTCTAGCTTAACACTAAATAGGCAGGGAATTGCCCTTTGTCTTCAAGCGGAATCTACCTCAGTATTTTTCCAGGAGAGGAAAATAATGTGTGACTAATTCAGACCTTGTTTTCTATGCTAAAGTGGTGTATGGGGTAGCTCTGATTGCTGCAGATCTTGGAGGCAGGTACCTGAGCAATGGCTTATAAAATTAACCTGCTGTTACTATACACAGACTGAACCTACGCTAATGTCACAGTCTCTTTTGCTGACCTTAGTTTCTCAGTCCAGAGCACCAAAAATATCACAAGCCATACCCCAACACCTCCAACAGCAGTAAGATAACCCCCCCCCAAACTGACAGCTCTGCAAGTCACATCAGCAGAGTCTGATTTAAAAGTACTACAAGGCTTGTGGATATCTGCTAAGTGATATGAACATATTCTCCAATTTGTCTTTCTCAGGGCAACTGGAGTGTGGTATCGCCACTTTTTAGCCTCTCTTGAGCTGGAAACAACTGTTCACCCAGGGAGTCCCCATTCCTTTACTTGCAGAAAACCTTCTAGATTTGTAAACATCTAGAAGTACACTCCCCAACGCAGTCATTTGACTCCAGGCCTATTTCTCCACTTACTCTTACAATATATGGCTGCACTGGTGTAAATCTGCTTTTAGTCTGGATTCAGAGAGGAAAGCAGCTGAGAGATTCTCAGTACAGCCTTCTCCAGTTAACAAAACCAAGTGGGTGTTAATTAGGAAAAGATTCAACAATAGGAGGACAGCAGTGTTTCAGAATTTTTTTAAATTTTTGGAAGTTAATTTTAATTAATTAAAAGTGGAGAACATGCCCCTGTGGTCTGTTGTCAAGTAGAGAACATTTAGGACTGCAGCCCCAAAGTCCTGTGCTCTCCTGTGCCCATTGTGGAATGGTATAGGTTTTGGGGATGTTGAGGAAGGAAGATTGGCCCCTTTTTCATGGTTCAGTCAGTGGTGTTTATAAGGTTCTGCTGGAATTCAAAATGTTGGTCCCAAAGGCTGGGAGGAAAATACGAGGGTTTACTTCTGTGCTTCACAGGAGTTGCTCCAGCTGAGACAAATAATTTCATGTTTTCTTGCACAATTTGGCTGCTGGATGGACCTTTATTAGCATGTTAGGGCCTTTACAACGCAGAACTGAAGCTCAGGATGGAGGTCAGCAGGTGTACTCCTGAATACCAAATGCCTGATGGAGTAAATTGCACCATATCAGAATGCTGCCGTCGTCTCCCTTAGCCCTCTAAGTGTCACTTATATTTTGGGGTGTATAAAAATACCCATAACTTCCCCACACATCCCTTTCAAAATAAACCCAATTGAATCAGACCACTGCAGCAACAAAAACCCAAGTAGGAGCAGCAGCAAAAAAAAGCACACACACCACTGCCATCCCCCACTTCCAAACCATCATCTTTTGCCATCAACTAAAAACCAGCAGCTTCACTTGATTTCATTTTTGGTAATAACAACAACAGAAATTTGCATCTGGGCTGACAATGTGTATAGTGAGTGTTAGCCCAGTGTGATTTGAAATTGGCAAGTTATAGCAACCCTCTGGAAAACCAGGATTTACAAGGGAAATGCTGACAAACACTTAACTACAGTAGCACTTGCTCTATACTATATAACACATAAAAGAGTGAAATGGAACATAAGTCTCTCCTAATTATTGAAAATATTTTGGGGCTGCCTTGTGCTAAAACACTCATTTTCATCTTGCCTTTCAGATAATTTATTTTGTCTCTCAAAGCAAATTTTGTTCTAAGCCACCTATCTTTAAAAAAATGCTGCTAATCACCATCAAAACAGCAGCATTCTGCATGTGGTTTTTGGAGGGCTGTGTATAATAAGAAGAATTTCAAGGCTGTGTGGACTTGCATGACACCATATTATTGCATGAGCAAAAAACCGATACTGAATGGTAATAACCATTTGTCAGAGGCAGCATGGAGGATTATATTATAACCCTTTGCGTGTGTGTGTTTGTGTGTATCCTATATAAAGCAATCAGACAACTTCCAATTTCCAAACACCTGATAATGTTAAAGTTTATTTTATCACAACCAAGGTTATATTTTCTTTCACTTCATAGTGACCCTAGGAAGAAGAGGAATAATGGATCGGGAACCTATTATAGCTATTCCGTGTTAAACAGCCAACTAAAGGGCAAATATAGTTCTGTAGTGGAATCAATCACTGAACCCATCAGTGAGAATGACCCTCCTGGCCCCCACCTTCTTCCATGTGCCTAAGAATTTGCCATATTCAGTCTTTAGGCTCTGAACCCAAATGCCCTTTGAAAGTGAATTTATGATCACTTCATCACACTGTCTATTAGCTCACTTTCTAACAAATAGGATTGAGAAATATATGGCAGGAACTGCACCGGCACATTTCCAACTAATGGTTAAAATGTCAGGGCGATAATGTACAAGTGCGTCTGCCCTCAAACACAAAATCAAATGCAGCTTTACAAGAGCTGTCGCCATTCCACTTTAGTTAAAGACTTGCAAGCTTCCTTCTTCCCTTTTCCAGGGCTGCAGTTTGGAAGCTGCTGCATCTCATCAGGGCTCGGTTTGCCAGTGCTGTACTGTACTTCATTAGGCAGCTCTATTTAATGGTTTCAACAAAAGCCATCATTTTAGCCCAACTGCCTTGACTAAATTAAAATTTCCAATCTCTGTTTTAGTGTTCTGCAACTGATGTATACATAAGCAAAACTGGTCAACATCTGCCAGGGGGTTGGCCAAAAGTTCTGTAAAGATGTACTTCACATTTCTGAAGCATGTGCAAAGTAACAACGTACTTATCCTCCTGAGGGCTCTCATGATTTTACTTCACCATTTGTTCAGACACACTTTAGCAGCATATAAGCCATACAGTTGATTCTCCCCTTGGTTGCAGTTTTATCTGTAGTGTCATTTTGAGTAATTGGGGTATGGTAGCTGATCAACTTTCAGGTTTCTCATTGGCAGAAAGGGACTGTATTGGCACCAAGAAAGAATATGATGGGTCCTCTCGGTGCCTGAGCAAGTGTCCCTCTTTTGCACTTGGCTACCCAAGGCCATTAGAAAATAAGCTTAATAAAGCAACTCAGTGTATACATCTTAACTATTCCCAGCCAAGGGGATGCAGCTATAGAAGAAATATTTTAAACCAATATGAAAGATGGTAAATGTACATATTTAGTCAGTGATCTGTGAAAGTTTTTGAATTAGTTTTTAAAGCTTTGTTAAGACCAGAACGCACAGATGTTGAAAACAAGTTCAGATGTAGCGACAGATGGTATTTGATTATGAAGCAGACTGTTCATATAATACAAAGATGCTGCTTCTGCCATACACAAGTAACTGCAGAGAGTGCAGTAGAAATTTTGGAAGGCAGAGTAGTTCAAGAGGTTCTTTGTGTGGCAATAACTTTCACGTTTTTCCAGCAGTGCTAGAATCGGGATAATTTTCTTTCTTTGCAGTCAACACCCCCACTGCCCCCCCTCACCCACATCTCCCCCTTCCCCTCCCCCCCCCATTTTCTCCCCTGTTGTATAGCTGTCTTGCACTTTTTTGATCCTCTTTTCGGGTCATTTGAAATCAGATTAAGGATTATTACACTTTATTTATATTTATAGAATAACAAAGTTCCTTAAGGTTAATAATAACAATAATAATTATTACAAATTACTGATATTATCTAAATAAAAAAATAGTTCGATGTTTTGAACAAATTCTGAATTTTGCAATTTGTACTGTATCCAGAATCCCTGGACAGTTGTACAGGTCTTTTGCT
Organism: Corapipo altera; assembly: GCF_003945725.1. Taxonomy (NCBI): domain Eukaryota; kingdom Metazoa; phylum Chordata; class Aves; order Passeriformes; family Pipridae; genus Corapipo; species Corapipo altera. Next base: position 4,240,005 of record NW_020884884.1, read on the forward strand.
GAGGACAACATACATGCTTATTTGCTGGGGCTGCTACTATCTTCATGTTTGTCAAAACCACAGTCATCCACCCCTTCCACTTCCCTTCTCCAAAGAGATATGAGAATGGTACTGAAATTTGGAAAGACAGGTAGGTAGCTGCATGAAGGGCCGGAGTGCCTGCCACTGGGCACCAGCTTCACCCCACTGATTAGATGGGGGGTCCAGACCCTTTCTGCCCCTGCTGTCCTTCGGCACCCCACAGCCCTCTTGGCCCACCAGCTTTGAACCCCAGTACCTTTGCCCAGAGTAAGGAGCAGCTTTTGTGGCCCCAGGTAGCACCACCCACCCAGCCCTTTGCACAGGGTCATTCACTGGCAGAGCCAGGTTTCCCCCCTTGCCCCACCGCAGCACACCCTGACCTGCTCTTTTCCCTGCCAGCCACTGGGTCAGCTGTGCTGTGCCTCCCTGTGCCGCAGCCAGCAGCTGGCCACGGCCCAGTGAAGGTCTGTTGAATACTCTGGAAATTTCTGGAAGGGCAGAAACACCATTTAAGCAGCAGGCCCTTCCTGATGGTGTGCACCAGCACCAAGAAGGGAGAGACCTGGCTCATGGGCAGGGGGAAATCCTCGCTAGGGATGGTCTTTTCTAATTCCTCTTTGGTTCCCCCCAGGTTCTGTAAAAGCAAATGGCTGGGTAAACAGTATTGTAAAATACTGGCTCCAGTCACTCGCAAAGATGCAAAAGGATGGCTGAAAGCAAGGTTTCTGCTAGGAGATAAAACTGAAACAGCAGCAGTGTGTCGATTGCACAATATAAACTGGGGTCTCTGGGAGGGCTGCACAGGAACCTCTTGTGCGGGCTGTTAACGAGTAACGGGAGCGTTAATGAGTAACGCACAGGGCTGGAAGACTAGGTGCTGTTCCTGGCTCTCCAGAGGGCAGATGGGGGGTCCTGGGGAGATGGTGCCACCGTCCCATGCCTCCGTTTCACTGTCTATAAAATGGGGACATGTGGCTGGCAGCACGAATATTTTCAGCTCAGTCTTGAAAGTGCTCGAGACTTTTTCCTGTGGCGCTCAATGCATGGTGGAGCTCCCCATCAGATCTAGGTTTTACCTAAAGTCATAATGCATAGGCTCATGTAACAAAGCAGCGAATTTCACTGCTTCTAAACACACAAAATTTATTAGGAAAGATTGGAAATACACCCCTTGACCTGGGCATTCTTGTGCTTCCAGGCTGTTTGCAGCGTAAGACGAGTTCAGGATGCACGGTTTTCAGATAAGCCTTTGAAGTAGCTCAAACCTCCACCTCATGGGTTGTTCAAGATCCACCCCTAACTGTCCTATGGCTTTCTTTAATATGCCAGCCACTATTGCTGTGCATGAGAGGCAGGTAAGTCTCCAGTCTGAACGGCCAATCTTCAGCCCGAGTCAGGCCATGCAGTCCCTGGGGTGGGTGTGTTGTCAGAGCCTTGTGTGGATTACTGAGAAATTGTAAAAATAATAATAATAAAAAAATAAAAATCTAAAGTGCCTCCACTTCAGAGAAATCTGGGCTTACGGTTTTGACTGGAACATCATCTCTTCCTTTAAAAGCTCTGACCAAATTATTGAGCTGATAAGCGATTTCCCTTGGTTTTACATGTGCTGGCAGGAATTATCCTTGAGTGCTGCATATTAGGGTTGTTTTGTACTAAAAGGTGTTAAACACTTGTAATAAATATTTTTCCTTATTTCCCCTAGGACACAGTTCCATCTCTGGTTGGTGAAGCATAAAAAAGAGCTGTCATGCCCAGTTTTAATAGGCAATAGGATTTCAAGCCCCCAGAGTTGTTTCACAGTCTGGCAGTAGCCATAATGAAACTGGCCACTGTTGCCACAAGACTTTTTCCTCTCCTGCGTTCTCCCCTGTTACCTCCCACAGCTGCTTGACTGGCAGGTCTCTTGCAAAACTGCAAACATATTTACATTGGAGCCAGTAGTATTTCTTTAACTATCTGTGCCATCTTTCTCTTTTTTTTTCTCTTTTCCTTTGCCTAGATAGAGGCTCAACCTTAAGTATAATTTTAAAGAATAAAATTAAACCCTGCATGCAATTAACTGCCTTTGAGTGCGAACAGCAGTTCATTTTCATGTGTTTTGTTGTGAAGCAAATAGCTTGTTTGTTTGTTTGTTTGTTTTTTCACACTGATTCCCAAATAAATGGGAAAGTACCACTATTCACTCGCCTAGGATTTATTCATGAAAATGCAATCACAGCCTCGCAGACTCTGGGCAGAGAGAGGTGGGGGGGTCCTTTCTCTGAAGCAGAGTCAGCGTCTCACTCCGCTCTGCAGCTCTGGAAAGAGTCAGGCTAACCTAAGCCAACAAGCATTCATTTGAGTGTCTAAAAAAAATGTAATATTTAAATAAAAGATATCTCTTTCATCTCTTTGAGGCACAGGTATGTTAGTAGTGCTAATAAACGGTACACAAAAATGGGCATCGTGGCAATTGATGGATTCTCTGCACTCACCAATCTATCAGGCTTTAATAGGCAGTTTCTCCAAATGCCCCTGCCCACTGAAAAATTGGGAGAAAAGACAGGCCTTGCAAGGAGCCCAGAGGGTCAAACACTTGGACCACACAGGGAAACAACCCTCCTACCCCACAGCCCTTTCAATCCATCAGTTCCGCCTTCATCAAGGGAGCCCTCCAGCCCCATTCAACCATAAGCTTTAGCAAAGATTTAGTTTTGCGTACTGTGTTCTTAAAATAAATGCTATGCTATATTTTAAAAGTCAGTAAGATTAGTTTGTTTGGGGAAACACTGTAACCGACTGCACAGAGTGACTGACTTATTTGCCATTATTTCCTAACTGCAGTCAGTCATATGCTGCAACTCTCCCTTTCCCTCCTAACAAAGAGGAAAGACTGGATCAGAAGGGATCATCTCCATAGAAATTGTGTTGGCACAACTTAGACTGGGCATAAATAAGGGTACAGACCAAGAAAATGAGAGCAATTAACTCTTTCAGGCTCTCAAATGACAAAATGCAGTCTTCCACATTTGGTTTCTCAGTAACATGATGTGAAAAGACCCCAGTTCCTAGTGATGGTCTCATTGACATAAAATTGCTCTATTTGCCTTGCTCAGGAATGATTCAGGTCTTCCTTATGATTTAAAAGCTAGAACATAGTATCTTCCTTATTGTAAAAATTCCAGGTATTAGGGGAACTGAGGATTTCCAAGCACAGATGGCCAGATCTGCAAAATTTGGATCATTTGAGGGTGCTTGAAGCCTGGGAAAGTTGATTTGGCCCTCTGCAATGACAGGGACTACTTGCCAAGTTCCAGTCTAGCTCTGAACTCCTGCAGCATTCTGAGATGCCAATAGCTAGAATTTCTTATTTAGAGATTTGTGTGCTTTCCACTGCAGGGTAAAATGGGAAATAGTGTCTTGTATTTCACAGAACTAGTATATTTGAGAGAAAAACTGATAAGGGGACAGAGAGGGTTAGCAATTACCCATGCAGCTCGTATCCTTTGGTCCATTAACTGGGTACCTGAGGATGATCGCCCTCTCCCTCATCTAGTTAATTCTTGATAACTGACACAAGAATGAGCCCTCCCATGTAGTCTGCAGCTGCCTTTGTAAGCCTTTGCTAGGGCTTGCTTAACCAGCTGCTGGGTTGTTGTCTCCTCACACTCTCTTTGCCTTCTCCTGACAAGGAAAACATTTTCACGGTTTCTCAGCAGCTCCCTCCTGGGATGTCTGTGCTTGCTCGGAACCATGATTGGAAGAGGACCTCCTCAAAGCTGAAGGCTTTCTGGAGTGGATGAGCCAGAGACCTTGACACACTCATCATTTCAGACACTGCAGTCTGCCCTGCCCACCACACCATGGTTTTAGAATGTATCCACAGACAGTTAATAAGTGCTGTGAGGCAGCCAGCTCCTTAGAAAATTACCTGAATATCAGGTACTTTGACCTGGAAATGCTTCTAGTATGTTAGTTTGATAAAGTGGACAAATGTCAACTAGGAGAGGCAATGTTTTTGCAGTAAAACCAGAGAAGATCTCACACCTAAATGACTGTTAGTTACGTAGATGTAACTTCATAACCTTCTACTGACCTCCTTTACACCTGTTGTTGATGTGGCCCAGCAAATGCAACTCCAGTTGTATGAAAAGACATGGAGTTTAAATTACTCTTGCAGATATGAAGTATTTATTTAGTTGTTACAATGTAGCTAAAGCTGGATTCGGGCTCCAGCTCAGCTCTACAGTGTCCTGAGGCTGAATCACAGCAGATTCTGAAAATAAATGACCTCAGAACAAAACATATTTTTAACATGCTTCTCCTTCAAAATCAGAGAAGTCTTGCATGATTTTGTGATCCAAATAAGCTACCATCTTACTGCCATCTGCACTAATTCTAAGCCAAAAAGAGACCTTTCATATCTGAAACACAAACAGTGATGTAAATCAGAAGTTCACTCAACTTCAAATTTTAAGATACATACGAAACAGCAGACACAGTGAAGGAACAGAGAAAAACCATGAACAAATACATCTTGAGGAACTGTGTAAGAACAGACTAGGTATACATAACCCTACTGATGATACAGCTTGAAATGGAAGTGATCCATGAGTGATGGATTATAATAAAAACAATAGAGAATGGTATCTGGTCACTACCCTTAACAATGTCAAACTGGTAACAGTAACAAATGTGAACAACATCTCAACAAGCACTATCCTTACATTCACCCAACTTGAGGGACCTCCTGTTGCAGGACACCAGCACGGCAGGTATATCCAGGAAATGATTAAACAGTATAAATAAAAGTACTTTCTAGCTCACATTGGCTACATTTTATTTAAAGGGCTGTCTATACCTCAGACATAACAGGTCTCTCACAGGATGTTATTCCTTGTCAGATAGACTATTGCAAAATAACATTCATTATCTTAACCGGCGCTGTGCTGGAGGTAGGACACCAACGCGATAAATCATTATATCCATTTTGCAAGAGGGCTGGTAGTTTCATTAATAAATAATTTGAACTAAGGAGAAAAGAAAACCTTCAGAGGACTACAGTGTTAGGCACAACCTGGCCACAGCAGAGTGGTCTGGAGGTTCACCTCTTGATGTGGGGTAATATAAACTTTTGGAAATAAATATAAACAATGGCAATGAGCTTGTAATTTATATTTTATTTTGCACAAGCTTGCATATATACTGCACATACATTCAGTTTAGAGAAGATGGAAGGCACACAAGGCAATTGAACTACTGTATCCTTTAAGTGGTACAAAGCAAAAAGGTAAAAGTCTGGAGAGTATACAAAAGCTTTAAACACACAAAATAAAATCCACCCCCCCCCAAACATTTTTCCTGTGTTTATCTTAAATTTAGTAGCTGCCAAGCTAGAATTGTAACTTTTTTTCAATCAATTGTCTACTGCACCTTTTTTTTCCAAACGGACAGGGGAGTCTTATTGTTTTATCTTGTCATCAATTAATATTACAGTACATCCTTGGTAATACAAAATTGTACACCTTCATCAAATAAATTAGGATAAATTAAACCAATAAATTATGCAAAGTCTTCAGAACAATAGACGACAACAAAAAAATCCACAGTTGAAATTGCCTCTAGCTAAAAAATAAAATAAAAAAAAATCAAAAATTGACTTTATCAGTTCAGTTATTGTACTATCTTCAAATTAAAGGGTCTTTATTACAAAAAAAAAAAGAGCTTAATAATGCTATTTACAACATATTGCTAAATAATATAAAGGCAGTGTTTTGTCACTTTTGTAACTATATACATATGAGTAATGGCTGGGACAATATCAGTTTAAACCTTAACCTTTGACTCTTCTGGGCAGCATTAAAACCAACCTTAAGAGGCTTTTTTTTCCTTCTTTTTTTAGTTCCTGACTCTTCCACGATATATGGTAATGAGATGGTTATTGTGTTTGTCTACTATCTCACTAGTGGTACAATTAATGCAGAAAGTATGGATTTTGGAGAAAAATGTAAGCTCACTGTTTCTTCTAGATTTGTTTCTACATATCCCAGTATTTGTGCATTTGGAAGGTGGCTGCTTTGGGAGAGAGGTGACTGTGGCTCAGATGAAAAGACTAAATAAAGTCATAGTGCCACCACCTTTCATACACTAAAAAGGATATTCCTAAGAAGATACAAAGGTTAAATACCAGTTTTCATCCCAGCTCTAAATATGAGCATTTTTAGCTTCAGTTTATAGATGGTTTACAACCAACAGTTCTACAGAAAACAAAATTGCATTTCCTTCAACAGAACATTTAAGTGCAATACAGTAACTGCTTACTCATAAACCAGTTACATTCCTTAAGGGGAGCTTTTTGAAAACAATGCGTATTGGAATTTTCAAACACATAGTTGGTACCAGAAGGAAACATTTGCACTATTAACACCAATGATTGCTATATAATACACATGGCAAATATAGTTTTTGCTTTCACTTCTCATGTACAGTGCTCATTTTGGGGGTTTTGTAAACCACTTTCCATTTTTAATATATATATATATATATCTTTCTGTATATATATATATGTATAATCTTTCAATGCTGCTGGTGAAAATCCTATCTTTAAAGCCACAAAATCTTCACCTTTATTTCTTAATTAATATTAACCTGTGGAAAAAAAACATTTTTCTATTAACTGACTTCATATACATAGAAAAAAATTCTGCAATTTTACAGAAACTGTATTACCCATTCCCTTGACATCTGATGAAAGAGACTTAACTTTTAAAAGTAGAGAGCTGGATTTTCAAGAATGCTTTCAACTATCTACACAGTTACTGTAGTGTTTCTTATAAATTCAACAGATGTTTTCAGAATGTAGTTATTAAAATCTTATGTCTTTATGCAAGAACAGCCATAAGGTTGAATATTTACATTGCTTTATAAAAGTTCCCCTCAATTTTCAATGTTCACCCACATACCTGGTACAGTAACAAAGATTCTTCAAACTTAAAACACTTTAATTAAATAATACTCAGAGGCACAAAGCAAACCTCAGGAATACATGGGTGAACACCTTCTTAAATAATTACTACATTCTAACATCTTCCACGTGTTTACCATTAAATGTGAAACGTTCCCATTAAACAACCAGAGATACAGTAAGAATTAAATGTTTTGTAGTTTCAAATAGAACATTCTTTTCACAAAACATAACAAATGTCTAAAATAGGTTCTTAATCTAGATAGGAAAAAGGTAAGCTTTTCACTTCATACGCATATTTTGTGTGTGTGTGTGTGTTTCTGTGTAAATATACATACATATGACCACACATGTTGTCCTGTGTGTGTGACTACATATGTATATGTATACGCACATATGTCACGTATGAAATATTGCTTCTATACTACTTTTCATCAGGCTAAGAAAACACAAGATTTGCACCACAGTTACAAAAAATTGGCTTCTACAAGAATTTTCAAAACTTGAATGCTGCTCAAACAATTGAGAAAAAATAATTTGCATTATCAAACTGTTCTAAAAATTCTCTTCTTCAAAAACGTATTCTCCTGCTTTTTTTTTTTTAAATTTTTAAAAAGACACAAAATATGCATAGCTATCAACATTATGTCAAACAGCTGGAAAAAAAAAAAGTCAGTGTTTATTGCAGCTGTAGTAATTGAAAAATAAAGTTTAAAAGATGAAAATTGTAAGCCACAGAAGGCACAAGAACAATTGTACTTGTGGGGGAAAAACTGGTATTTTGAAGGATTTTTTTATCCTTCCGCTGGTGCATTTAAGGTCTAGGCACAGACTATAACCTCAAGTTTATATGCAGAAATAAATCTGAATTAGCAGTAAATGAATGGCAAGATGGGGTTTCTACATGGATTTCAAAATTCTTTTCCTATGTAAACTTTTCATCACAATAGAAGTAGCCTCCTGCCTTTTAGCCATTTTTAGTGAAACAATACTGAGATCATTTAAAAGAAACTGGATTCTACTTAGAATTTAGTACGAATACATGTATTTGTAATTTTAGGTGCATTGGGAGGCACAAAGGCAATATGGCTATAAAATGCAGAAAAATCATGTAACTGGAATGATCAAATTATCATTTATTCAGACCAAGGAGGTTTTTATTTTGTTTTTAAGATGAAATTTCTATTCCTAATTCCTATGCCTCATTTACTATTGAGATCATGCTACTCATAAATAAATAAATAAATGCAACAACATCAAGTGTTGAGTACACAATTTCACTTATTTAGATTATGTGAATTCCATTGCAGCCAAATAATAATAATAATAATAATAATAATATTAATAATAATATTAATAATAATATGATAATATAATAGTAATAATAAAAGCAACTGTGAAATCACAGATTGAGATGGTAGCTAGTAGTATGTCCACATAGTATGACTAAAGTATGGCTTTGCTTTCTTATGTCCAAGGTGACAATGCAGTTATATTTTGTATCTGATGGTATGCCAATGATGAACTTACTGTATTAAAACTTGAGCATTTTATGCCACTTCTTCCCATAAATCAAAAAGTGCATGAACACAATTTTCACCTTCAGATTTCATTGGATTTTTATGAAGTGTAATGTTTACCAAATCATGCACACACACATTAAAAAAGAAAGGAAAAATGAAATAAAGAGAAGAAAATAAAATGAAAGAAAATGTAAGAAAATAAAATAAAGAAAAATAAATCCTGTCTACTGTAAGGATACATACACTATTAGGTACTCTCAGAGAGTCTAAGATCAAGATTTGTTTTGCTTTTAATGCATAGTGAAAATGTTGGCACTTCATCCCATGCTATTGTCTGCATTGCCTATACTCCACAGATACTGCCAGTGCTTGAAAAGAATGACAGGGAATCGTAGGATTGTGCTGTTTAATTTGAAGTCAGCAGGTTTTTAAGGCTTTCTGCTAACAATAATTGCTTTCATACATTTCTGTCTATCAGCAGTATTTGTAAATGAAGTGAAATTGCAATGATCAGGTCAGCTCTTTAGTCACATGGGTAAACTTTCACTCTCCAAAGTCAAAATGTAATTTTAAAATAAAGAAGATACCAATATCCTAGATGGTCTAAATATAATTCACAGCTAATTAGGAATTTCCTCGAGATTTAGATTGAATTATGTAGAGGAAAATACTATTGATGATAACAATAAATTCTTACTGCATCCGTACAAAAGACGACAAAGAAAATGACAAATACAGTGTGCCATAGCATATTCAACCTTCCCCCAAACTTCTGGAGAACATATCTTTCTGAAAACATGAGAAAAGGAGAGTCACTAAAGAAAGCAACAGAACTAGCAGCCAGCTTTCTTTCTGTCACATCGGGGTATAGTATTCAGGCAGACTCAGATCCATCATGGACTTTACACTGTAGCTCAGGTTTTGGTCAACACTAGCTCCAGCTTCAGAAGACAAGTGCAGCACATTGCTCAAACAGATTTTTTTCTTTTTTTTTAAAGCTGCACTTACTGTAGTTTTAAAAATCTAATTTGGCTATCTGAACCCTGCATAGCCAGGAGGACGCTGATTTTTGTATATGCTTGATTAGATTTTTATGAAAATGTAATTTTTATTCTTCTGATTAGGAAAAGACTTATTATATTTTACAGCTACAAACAAGCCTTTATTTTTTTTCCTTTGCCTCAGCACTGTGAGGTGAAGACTCTTCTACTACATCCAAGATCATTCAAAAAGCGCCTTTCAGAACAGATGTCAAATATGGACAGAAAACTTTGTATACTGGAAAGCGGATCTTGGGAGGCAGAATGGACCAAGAAAAGAATAAATTTAGGGACAAATGCCACTTAAAGTAAGACCAAGACATGGCAATATAGGACGCTGAAGGTTTCATTTTTACTCTATGGAGAGTGAAATGCTTCCGCTTTAGTAAGCTGACCATATTCCAAAATTAGTGTGGTTGATACGATATTGTGCATGAATTACTGGCCTAACCCTGCAAGAATGGTATTTGATTTGTGCAAACATCCCTTGCTGCAATTTAGAGAAACAACAACCTGGCATGTTGATTACTGGTGCAGGGTATCTGTCATTTCTGTAAGGAAAGCATGAAGAATAGCGTTTGCATTTTTGGGTGTCACTTCTTGGAGTGAGTACCTATAATAGATGTTGTATTTGTTTTGAAGTATGAAACAAAATCTAGTTATTGATTAAAAAGTATATAAATACAAATAAAAAAGCTCAAAGCTTATGAAGTGACTCCACAGAGTTCAGACCTTTAGCAGTATAAACATAATATAAACTTCATTGTCTGTAGTATTGTGCCATGACATTAGTCTCACTAAGACAAAATGCCACTTTGCAGCAAGCAATAAATCTGACAAAGCATTTTTAAACATAATGCCCTAACTTGCTAAGACAGGCTTTTACACACTTCCAAACTCTTCTCCCTGAAAATTAACCCCGTTGATTCTTCAAATGTTAAGGGTCTTGGGCAAAAGTAAACCAAAGGCTGAAGTAAAATAACCATCCCCTTGGAACTAAACGAAAACTTATATCCAGGAGGGATCAGTCTAATTTCATATACATATATATATGTATGCGATACACATATATATGAAATTAAAATAGAGACACACATGACTTGGGCATCAGAAGGGGACTGCTACTTTCATACATTCATAAATAGCTGCTGAACTCTCTACTCATGAAGAAGCTCTTGTAGGCAGTTTGGGGATTTGAAAATCTCAGGGACCTCACTGTCCAGCTTACAGATGACCTTGTATATGGCCTTCTTCCAGGAAGGATCAACATCTTTGCCTGCGATAATGGCATTGAAAAACTCCCGTAACGTGATCTGAGCCACTTCCAGGAATCTCTCTGGAACCTGCTGATACAAGGAGACAATGGCATTAATACAGTTTTCAATTTCAAGTCTCTGGTTCTTCAAAGGAAACTGAGCTAAGTTCTTTCTTTCAGAAAGGGGCTTACATAGCACCTGCATTTTCTAAATGTGGCAGCCTTCTATTCTCTTATGCAAAGCTGTTATATATAGTACTATAGCAATAACTTTTATACCATGTGTTAGAGATCTTTATAAAGTCTACTGACAGAATGTAGGTAACAAAATGTTGCTGTCTGAGTTTGGAGAGTGGAGGATTTATAAGATATAATTAGCAGGAGGGGAAACAAACACAATTGTCTTTAAGGAAAGAAATCTCTGCTTGATATTTTACCCGTGCATTTAGGGCTATGTTCTCCTCTCCATGTGAGGACTAATATGAAAGTTATGCATGCACAGAAAGCCCTTTGTACCTCTGTCCCTAACTTTGGTTACAACCAGTGCTGAAAGCTATCAAAGAAATGGAGTACCTCTGAATGTTATTTGTAGTTTAAAAACAAGCAAGCAAGCAAGCCTTCGGCTAGTAGCTTGCTTCTCTGGTTGCTATGCATGAGAACCCCATAAGATGGCTTTCTCAAGAGACGTTATTGTTTCCCCTTCTTTTTCATAAGTGTACAAATAGCACCCTAACCTCTTCGATGGGTGTATTGTGCTCCAAGTGGCTACTGAGCTGAGATGCTTTAGACTCATTTGCGGTTTCTAAATGTCACTGCAACTTCATGGGTAAGTCAAACAGTCAGCTAGCGGGAACATGCCACTCTCACAAGTCCCTGAACAATGGGTGAATGTTAAAACCCACAGTTACCTCCAAACTTTAGTAATTTGTTCTAAATAGTTGCCTCAGGCACCAGCACCACATTCTTCCCTCACTGCTACTCTTTGCCCCCTCCGGCAAGAGGAGTTCTCCAACCTGCACTAGGAGCCACTTGAACCCTTCCTGTGACCAACAGACACTTGGGCAGATCTCTCTCATTTACTGAATTCATGTCACACTGCCAGATCAGGACCATCTCCTTACTCTCTACTTCAGGCTTTTGTCCTTCTCCCTTTAGAAGCCACTCTCAGAAAACTTGTCTGGAAATACGTATGAATAATCTGATACCACAGAGCTCTGGAGCCTCACTCACCTATTACCACTGGGGAAACACTAGCAGTTTGCTAGCCACATTTTGCCATCAGATGAGCATGTGATCAGCTCTCCCTGACACCAGCTGACAAACTCTGCTTCCAGAAGCCCTGCAGAAGTCCTCTGTCTACCTCTGAGAGTGAAATCCAGCCCCCCCCCTTCCCGCTCCCCCCCCCCCCCTTCCCCTCCCCACCCCCCCCCCCCCCCCCGGGGGGGGAAAACCCCCCCCCCCCCCCCCCCCCCCATTTTCTCTGCTCCCAAACACAGGTTGCCTTCTGTGGAAATTTTTCATTCAACGGGCCACATGGAAAGAAACATTTTTACAGATGTTCTATTACAGTAACAATAAAGAGAGAAAAAATTAACTATTATGTTTAACCATGCTTTTCTCATTCCTGCATTGCTATATGAAAAGGATATGCTTTTTCTGTTCATGCAGTTCAAACAAGGCTGCTCACATGCTGTTCATCACCCTTGGTATTCCAGGGTGCTAACCAAGGGGAAGGAGTTTTGACTACATGATACTAGAAATCAAGAAACATAGTAGATAACCAACTTTATGGAGTAGAAACTGATGTTAGTTCATGAGGGCAAAATCTTTTAGTTTTGGTATCCACTCCAGAGGACCAACATTAGATGCCTTTCTTCCCTTCCAAGCTGCTAGAGATGGGAAGGAGGCAATTACAAGCACCTCCATAAGAAGCATAAAGTCTAAATGCAAAAAGTCCTACCCCTCCTTCCTACCTCATGGTTACACCCATGACAACTTTAAACACAGAAGTGACAACCTGGGCTTTAAGTTGAGCCTTTGCCATTCAGTTTCTACCTGTACACTTGATAATACTCCAGGTAGGGGATGTTGCTTCTCCATGGAGTAGGCAGTGTGAAACCCCTGAACCACTAGTTTCCAGGCCTCCCACCCCTGTAGAGACACACAGGTTTTTCTTTTGGACTAGGAGTTACCTTTTATGGTCTAACTTTATTGTACCTGAGTCACATCTGCAGGGTTTGGGCCCCTTTGAACGCAGTACAACAGGCTGCAGAGAGCAGCCCACAAACATAATAGTGAATGAAGCTCTATGGGGGCTTTGAAGAAAGCCAACTTTTCAGCTTCTTTTGGATGCTTCACCTTGTAATGCTGAATTCCCAAAGATCTCCCCTACTCCTCAGGCATTAGAGCCATTCATAGCTCTTTCCTTTTGGGACGTTATTAGCAATTTTTCACGTCAGACTGGATTACACATGTTACTTTGCATGTTGTAATGTGAATTCCATTGTGATTAATCCCCACAGGATGGTACGCCAGCCAGCACTTTTCCTTTCTAGAAAGAGTATCTGCAGTGCCTTTTTTGTTTGCTTTTCTTTTTTTTAAATAAAGAAAATACTAGTGAAGTCCATAGCCTGAAAATAAATATTTAAATGCATGGGTAGTTATATTTTTCAGTGGGCAATTAATCAGTCAGCCACGTTAATTATGTGTCTGGGGGTGGCATTTCCCTGACCCTAAGTGATGGCGACCTATTCAGCGCATCTTTACACCTAACTGACTGAACATCTCTGAAGTAGGAACATCTGCATAAAATGCTTCAGTGACGAATAAACTCCATCTACATTGCTTTTAATAGAAC
>NW_020884884.1:4256146-4273646 GCF_003945725.1 Corapipo altera
CAACTTTACTAGAACAGGGAATAAAATATTTACTCAGAAGTTCATTTTCTGCAGCCGATTGCTAAACTGTCCTAAAGCAGGGTGGCTTTGAGCATGTTCACAGGGGCAACAGTAGCAAAGCCCAGCATGAGGTCTGAAGCAGGAAAGATACCCTAGGAAAGGAGACAAACAGGTGAAGTACTTTACCGAGCATTCATTCACCCTTGCACACACATGATTCCTCTAAACAAACTCTCCTATCCCTGCTGTTTGTTAAGTAAATATTGATCAAGGAGAGACATATCTCCTGACAGCAGTAGCACAAGCTGGGGACTTGTACTGCAGACAGAGTGGACTTAAATGGATAAACTCAGATGCTTTAGGAAGGCCACACAGAGATTACTAGATAAAAAGGCAAGAAGTCAGAGCTGGCTTTCCTTTCCCCTCTGCAGGGAGTTGGTACCTTGTTACATAGAACCTTTGCAATAGAAAGAAAAATCATCTGCTCCTAGACACAGTCTTATAAAGCAAGAAGCCTGGGTCTTTGGTGCCCAAATGACTTCTATTTTCCTGTCTTGCCAGCTGATACATTAATATTGCATGCAATAACTGGGGAGCTTAAGGTCCTCTCCTTGAGCACATGTGGGAGGCTACCAAGGGTCAGTTTCTCAGCAGTGTAAATTTTCACCACCCCACTGGTTTCAACAGAAAGTTTACACTGCCTGTGGATGATGGTCCCTCTCCGGTTGTGCTGCGGTGGAGTACACATTTTCCTCAGGAGCACTTTTTTCCCACTCATATTCCAAGTGAGTGGTTCACTCTTATGCCTGTGGGATAAAATACACACCCTTACACATGTAAGGGTGTCCAGTTCAGGCTCATAAGCAAACAGTGAAGATTTACTGGAATGATGTGTCTAATAATAATATAGCTGCAGAGAACAGTAGCAAAATTGGCAAGTCATTAGTTGCTCTGATTTCTTGTAAAATTTCAGGAATACGTAAGTGCAACCTCATTTTAGGAAACTACCAAATTTTGTGTGGACATAAGATGTAATGCAAGTGCTTCTTGGAGCAGATTTTAAAGCAGTTCTCAGAGATTGGATGAAAAGCCTCTGAATGAGCAGCAAAGGCAACCATAAAGCTATTCACCTTGTCTAGGAGGGGGGAGGAAAGGATTAGGATTCAATGTTAATTTTCAGTACGGGGTCTCATGTTTAGAAGTACCAAGACCAACGCAATCGTTCTAATATTGTAACAGCGTCAGACAACTGCTTGGCTGTAGCACACAAATCTGAAGATCCTTCAGACAGGGACAGCTGGGCTAAGCTCGAAACCTCTTCTCATACGATGTCTAATCTGCGATAAACTTCAGCTCCATTTATATGATTAGGCCAGCCAGAGCGTACCTACAGACTTTGCCTGTGGTATTGTGCTGGAGTCTGATAGTGTGTTGTATTACTAATGTTCCAAGAGTAAACACACTTGTAGGAAACAGCTATAGTTCAAGGCTGTGCTTTAAAAAAAATAAATGTTTCATCAGTCTTAGCAAAGGAACAAATGGCAATAACACTCTGTATCATATTTTACAAAGCTTCAAAAGAACAATGTCCCGTTGAGTGAAATTCAGTAGCATTCTGTAAACATTAATTTAAGGAAATCAATAGGCTCTGTGAGCTAAAGCCATATTGCAAGATAAACTGGCTGGAGTGCTACTTTGTCAAACAGATTTTAGTTTTCTCGGCTAGATAAAGACGGTTTCAAAATGGGGTAACGTGTTGCAACCAAGGTTTGAAAACTATGTGGCCTTCAAACAGTCTGCTTGTTCCTACTACAAAGCTGGATAAACATACTTTAAAAATGATAAGATTGGGCCAGGATTGATTTTGCTTTCAAATTTTATATAAAGTAGAATTCTTGGTGAATGTGAGTTAGGATTTTTTAAATCCTAAATATGAGCAGAAATAAACAAGTGCAGCACAGACAGCTCAAGATGTCAGGCTGCCAGGAGAGGTTAAATTCTCTAGAAGCAGTTTGGTTTTTTATTTTCAATTGCAGGACATTATGGATTTAAAAAGTCTTTATTCACGTTGACCTGGTGGACGAAAAGTCACCGTGCCAAACAGGAAAGCCAAAATCTCTAGTGGACTTAGGATCAGAGGTCTTCAGCTGGTGAAGGCTGCTCACGTTGCAGAGTACAGGGTTCTGGTAATGGGAGGTAAACAGATTGGAGGGGGTGAGAGGGGGAAGGCCAGATCACTCTTGTTGGATGATCTAGACAGCGGCTATACAGAGGAACTCTGTAGGGAGCCTCTTAACCCAAGGATAAGGCATAAACAGCATCTATTAGACAAGTGATGGAGAACCTCTCCAGGATGATGAGTGAGTCCACTACTGGGGGAGCAGTCGCACCATGGGTAGCTCCGGGTCAGACAGCTTTAATGTGTGTGCACAGCAGTCCACACCAGCACAGGCATAGCAACAGCAGAAGAGATTAAAGAGAAATACTTCTGCCAAGAAAATCTCATACACAGCACAAACTGGATTTGCACATGCACCCCCCATTCCCAAAATCAGGGTAAGGTGAACTTTAGGGGCAGAGAAAAGCCTTCTTAAAGAAGATGATTGAGAAACTCCACTTGTGTCACCCACACATAACCCTGAGCCTCTTCCTCACAGGAGAAAGACTTAAATCTGTGGGCTTTGGTGGAAAGCTGGCACCTAAACATGCACTCCCATACCCACAGTCTGTATTGTGTAGGAAACTTATTAAGGACAAGCCCTTTTGCATTCCTTCCCTACCTGTAAGACACTGCATCAGAGCAATGCTGGGGTCAAGCCAGCAGTAAAGCATCACACTATCTCTGAACCCATTTCTCTGTAGGCTTGCAGAGAGGCTGATGACACTCAGATCAGCCCCTTCCTTGCATGCATTCCACCAGTCCAGGGACCTCCCTGCTTTAAGAAAGATCTACAAGGCAGCTCACCTATCCACCTAGCCCTTCATAGACAAGGGGCTTGTGCGATTAGCAGCTCCAGGCACAGACCTGATATCTTTTCCAGGATAACTCTGCCACGAGCTGCACTGCCCTACCATCGGTTTTCCTGTGCTTGCAAGGGCAGCATCTGCAAGCTGCTGGTGTCCTGGCTCCTGCCACCTTTATCCAGACCATCACCTCCCCTCACGCACACACTCTGTTCCCCAAGGGCAGCGAGCTGCTGAGTGGGACCACCTTAGCCCTGCAAGTTGGTGTGGCAGCATATCAAGCAGGAGGCTTTGGCTTCTACACAGGAATTGTAGGCAGGTTTTGGAGTAAGTTGCTACACTTTTTGGCGTGAAAGCCATGGCAGCATATGGCCCAATGTTCTCAGTTTAAGTCTGACACTTAACATTATTTAACAGTTTCTGTGTTAGGTGCTTTATAAGGTAAAGGAAATTAACAATTTTCAGCTAATTAGATCACTCAATTGGCTGAACATCCTGGACACCTCTTAGAAAAAAAAAACAGGTTGGCTCAGGCAATGGAAAGGCTAATGCCTCTTCCATTATCACTTATGAGGAGAGGGAAATAGTTGGAAAGGATGCTTTTGTTTTAAAAACACAAATGAAAAATACCTCAACTATTGGATGCTCTAGTAAACACACTTTTCTCCCAACCAGCAGTCAATTTGCCCACCTCTACACGTGTCCCAATCCCCTTGGCTACAGCAGCAGCTCTTTGGTGCTACCACAGTCTGCATTTATTGCCTTCAAATTTCCTTTCACAAGTCCCGCTGTACAAATCTGTTACTAAAGAGATTTTCTGGGAAGAGAAAAAAAGCGACAAGAAACTTGGTGGCCGTTCAGGAAAGTCTGTTCTTCCACTGTGGCACACAAAGAGAAGCCCACTCTTTTGGGACATCACTGGTGTTGGGAAGGGAAAAGCATTAGCCTAAGTTCGGTTCAAAAGAGAAAAATTAGGAAAACAACAGAGGTTGCTTATTGCATTTACTGCTGCACTGTAGGTCTTTTATTCTTTGTAAAAGGCTGGAATTATTTAAGAGTATATTTGAAAAGTGTTTGTTTAAAATAAATCTGAGACCCCTTATCCCTTGAGAGGAGTTTGGGGCACTAGCAATCTACTGCTGGCTTACTGTTATCTCCTTCACCAAGCTCACAAAGAGGAGAGAGAATGAGCATGGCTCTTACAAGGGAAAAAACTGACAGTGGGGCTGCTGAGATGCCTGATAATATCGGGGAAGTGAAAGTGGTAGTGCAGTGAAAATGGATACTGCATGATACATTAGATTTAATCACTTGCATTTCAATTAAGCTTTTCCACAAATAAAGATTGGGAAGTACTCTGCAGGCTCCCTGCACGGCTGGAGAACCAAGCACTGCTGGTGCTGCGTGCCCCGGCTGAGCGCCGACAGCGGCGCTTCTGCATCTCACCCAGGCTGAAACCCTGCTGCTGCCTCTTGGGAGCCTCCCTGGTAGGACCCATTTTCCCATTTCAAAGTACGTGAGAGGCATCCTGCACCACGCACATCACTGCACCCCTGTAGGATCTCTGTCCTGGAACTGCTGTGCCCATGGTTCAGGGGATGAGCCTATTCATCATGGAAACACAGCTACTCTGTCACGGAAACACCAAGGCTTCAATGTGCTAGTTTTTAAACACAAAATTTGGTAAGACTTGAGAGTAGAGCGGGCTAAAACAGTACAAAAAGGACTTTCTATTTTCAATTTGTTTAGACTTTTTGCACTTCAAAATTCAGTTCTCCCTTTCCTCGCCCTCAAAAATCATCAACAGCATTTCAAGGGGAAGACTATATTTCCTTTTCTGCCTTACTGATGAATTAGAACTGCACGAGATGTAGAAGCTTCTAATGGAAACTCTGATTGCCCTTAACTTGCTGTATTGCCAGTGGCACTGCTGCAGAATGGAAAAATCACTAAGGCTCCTACAGCTTATGATAGCTGGGCATTTAGTATGTGTTGGGAAATGTAAGAAAGAATCACAAGAGGGGTTACTGTCACACCTCAGAAGCTGTCTCATACAAAAACTGAAGTAGAAATAAAACTCTCACACACAAGGATAGCCTAACTTTAACTCAGTCCATTGTGGTGAAATGCAATCTGCTTCAAGAGGCTGCCTACAATGCCGAGCAGCACATTACATACCCTGCTGCCAAATTCTGGCAGGTACCACAGACAGGCGTTCACAAAAAACCTGTCCAGAAAAGTAAGTACAGGGATGACCACCCAGTTTTGGCTCAGCAGAAAGGTTGTTGTATACTCTCCTGGAGACATTATCTGGATGGGAATGTGACATGTTACTCAGAAGGAATCAGGAGGCACAGCCTGGACTGTGATGAGGAGACATGTCTCTTACCAGCAGTAAGTCCTCTGCTCTTATGGTGTACTTCCATGTGTGCAAGAGACAAGCATGCAGAAACTGCTGGCTGGACCATGGATATAGAGGTAAACTGGTTCACAGAGCTTGTAATGTGCAAGGACTTTTATGTTCAGCAGAATTTGGCCCCATAGGTGAACCACTAACACTGCAGTAGAAGTGAAAATTAAAATGCTCATACATCTAGAATACATCTTATGTATCTATATAGATATATACATTGTAACAGTACAGTAACATCTATAATTGGTGTTGTTTGCTTTTGCACACTCTTCCCATCTCTCTGTTGCAATCACCTTTGTCTTCTGTGTCTAGCCCTAAAAAGCCCCAACTGTGCCCTTTCCCTCCTCAGTTTGCATGTATTGGGGCGGGGGGAATGAGGAGGTAGGTAGGGGAGAGGGAATGGGAAGCAGGTGGTGTTTAATCAGTCTGGCAAGGAAACAGGCAGTCACCAGGGTCCTTTTGGGGGTGTCATGAAGGTGGTAAGCATGCCTTCTGGCAGCAGGGTACCTCCTTTCCTTTTTCCTATGGCAGAGGGTAGGGGCAGGAGAAGGAAACTGTGCATGGTTATGGGTGAGGGGTGTTGCAAATAAAGTTGTCTCCACCAGCTCAGGGCTCCTGCTGAACAATTCGGACAAATCTCCTCCCAGTGTAACTATGCTTTTAGGAGCATTCGGAGCCTGTCATCATGGGATAAACTGCTCCATCTCTTCCACCCTGAGCCATGCAGCCAGCCAAACTGGGCTACAAACACCCTGTTACACACTTCAGTGCCAGACCTGCTAGATGAGGCTCGCAAGCCTGTGAGGTCAGAAGATGAAGTCTTACATCCTAATGGACTGAGCTCCCTCTCATTTGACTCCTCTTTATCCCTCATGGAAGGAAATGGTGTGACTCCATCCAGCATTGGATTAGATAACCTCGAGGCTGGGCCTCATCTGATGGAGCCAGCCTTCTCTGCAATTGTAAGAGATAAGCTGCTTCAGCGTCTCCTCCACCCACCCCACTGAACACTGATATTTGGCAGTTAAATCTGCAATGTTGATTTTCCCTTTCTCCTCTAAAAACTTTCTGTAAATTGTGGAATACTGCTTTAAATGTATTATGTCTATGCCACAGTTCTGCCCTATAAGTCCCAATCACAGCAGCCTTTCTGCTTAGCAACAGAGCTCATGCCACCCTGGTTTTCTGCTCTCTACAAAGCCTCTACACTAACTAGAGAAACAAGTTCAAGGCCACCTCTTTGAGCACTCTGGACCACCACCTGGCCACGGCTTCTTCTGACAGCACATTTCTACCAGAGCCTTGAAACAGCCCCCCCGCAGAGGGCACACAAAACGAGTCAGAGCCCTGCTGTGTACCTTCCCCCCCTGCAGATAAGAAAGCTGAACCTTGCCCCTTCCAGATCTACAGGGAGAAATCATCTCCAAAACGTTGATTACCTTCGTCCAACCCTTCTGGCTGCCCTTCTATCTCTCCCCCACCCACACTTACCTCCCAGGAATACACCAGGGTCCCTCTCTGCACACAAAATTCAGCTATACTCCAGTGCTGCAGGTGATGGGCTACGTGTAACTATAGAAAGTGATCCAGTTCTCTGAAGACTCCCACTTCAACCAAAGAGTATTTCTTCACTTCTTGTGCCATTCATGTTACTAATGCTATGAACTCTGGTTCCCTCTGCTCTCAAATTCACTTTGTCTCAGACGAAAACCACAAAGTCCTTATGGACCCCTAAAATATCCTGCTGCTACTTCCTCACAGTCTCAGTATTTGCCCTCACAGATTTAAGCATCTTTGAAAACAGCATCTCCATTGAGCTCAACACCAGTGTTGGAAGGTCTCTCATCAAGCAGACCTGCACTGCCACTGCTCTCTCAGACCAGGAATATCTGCTCTGAAAAAGGGCAGGACCCCGGAAAGCTCACCCAGAAACCAGCATGGGTCATAATGCTGCTACACCCCCACGTTTTCCAAAGGTTTCTGACAGTTTACTAAAACACATTAAGAGAGCCTGACTCTTGTCCATTTTAAAACACACTGAATGTATCAAGCAAACAGTGTTCTGCATGAAGGTGACCTATTCAAAGTCCTATAGGACAGGCAATTCTATCTGTAAGACTTCTGTTAAAGTCAGTCACACAGCCCTGACCCCACATTATGAGACAGTATCGGCTGGGACCTCCTCTTTTGGCAAGCATGCCTTACAAAAATAAAAACAACACCCCCCTCCACCCCACATCCATAAACATGATGGGTCTGTGACTCCAAATCCAGTGCTGCATTTGAATTTTAGTTTAAAAAAAATTAAATGAAACTTTTTTCCAATTAACCTTTAACATATATTCACACACTTGACTGTACAGTAACATAACAAAAGACAGCTCTTCAGCTGGCATAGATTAATTAGCTGCCAATGATTGCTGGACCTGATTTACACCAGACACTGAGAATCCAGCCCAGAATTTAGTTCAGTGTCATGAAGAAAAAGCAGGGGGTGGGTGAGATGCGGAGAGCAAAATCTTACAAAACTAGTAAGCTAACTCACTATTTCACATTTCTCTGGTATGACATTTGTATAGAGCAGTTTAGACAAAGTTTAGAATATCAGACATTTTCCTCAATTTTTCTGCAACCTTCTAATGTGACACATTAAAACAGGATATAAGAAATTTCATCCGATCAGGTCTCATGAACACTCTCCTTCTTTGCTAGACAGTGCTGCTTCTCCAAAAGTTCCGAGTGAGAAATTTAGCTATGTCGTCTAAAAGAAATGGAGGAAGTCTGGAAGAAGCATGTGCATATTGCATGTTACCCATTACCACAACTAGGATTTATTAAATGGCAAGAGAAATCACCCGTTCCTCTTCCTTTTTCTTTTTCCCCCCAAAACATCAGGTTTTAAAACTGAACTGCCTAATGAACTCCTGCTAGACACAGAATGAATGAAAAAGCATTTCACCTTGTAAAGGATAAGACTTTGAGTGAGCGAGGGGTAACATGGGTTAAAATTCACCTTGCTTCTCACTCCTCATCTACGATGGGCTTTTGGAGAACGACAGACATCTGGAAATCAGTTTTACATAGAAAAATAGAAAACAGGGAAGAACTAGGAAGATGAATAAAGGCTCATCATAGACACAAAAGACCAGAGGAAAAAGAAGCTTGGATTTGGGTATTCTTGTCTGGCAAGGAGGCAGGCAGTAAGGCTAATGAAGCATTTGCGATATGGGACGTATGCCAGCGTAACAAAGAAGATGTGCATCAGCTCTGCAGATGTGCCAAAGCCCCCAGAGCAAAATAATGACATAATCACCATCAGTGTCACAGACCAGACTGTACACAAGGTGACATGGGAGAGAATAAATAAGGGTCTTTAGAGGCCTGTAGTACACACACGGGAAGAAACAGCCATTCCTCACAACTGCCACAAGAGAGTGGCGAGATGTTGGGTATAATGTGTGCAGCTAGCAAAAGAAATCTTGAATTGTGCAAGGCTAACACACTATAAATTGGTGCTTTTCTCGATCTCCAGTTGATGTTTCAATTCCCACTACCCCTTGTTGAATGCAAAATGAAATGGCAGTAGGAGTCAGAAGAGTTTGCCAAGTTTTGTTTTGTTTTGTTTCTGTTGGTTTCTTTTCTTTTTCCTTTTTTTTTTTGGGGGGGGGGGGGGGGAAGGCAATGGTTTTTTGTTTTGTTTCAGAAGAGGAGGGGGCAATAAAGATGGGTAGGGGTAAATAATTGTAAAAGAAACAAAACAAAAAACAAAAACCCCAACCCAAAACACAGTACATCATCACTACATGCATACACGCACACAGGAACAGAAACTCAACACCATTCAGCTGGAACAATCCTAGGATTCCCCCAAAGCAAAGCTAGAAACAAATGAGGATGGGGTTTGATTTTTTTTCTTTTTTGGTGGGGGTGGGGTGGGAGGGTGAGGACTGTGCTTTCTGGTTTACCACTATCCATGAACTAAACAAGGAAAAATCCTACTAAAATATTTTTCCATGCTAAAAGACAAGATTACTATTTTTATTGATCAGTAATAAAACACCGCTTAGGGCAATTTAGTACTTAACATGTTATTTGCGGTGGGGAGTAATCTGAAAAGCTCTGAGTAGCCTTAAATCATTTCACAACAGCTCTTCCTGCATAAAAGCAAGTGTTCGCCTCTGCACAGCTGCGTGATTTTGTGGTATATTTTTTTTACAGAATTTTTGTCAATTTTTGAAGGGAACATCTGTTTGATAAAGTAGAACAATACTACTAGTAATCCACAGGCCTAAGTGGGCAAAGTGTGAAAGAGAAGGAGACAGGTTGAAGGCACCAACAGGACTGTCACAGAAGGAACACTCAAAGTACATAATTATTTGCAGGATCTGGCCCTACAAGAGAAGCTCAGAAGAACAAAGCTCTTGGCTTCACCAATGTCCTTTTTCATTGCTCCTAATGAAAGATTCATAAGAATAACTTTAATTTTTTATGATCTTTTTTTGCATTACTGTATTAGCTGCATCTACTTTGTATGCAATTTCTTCTTAAATACAGAAAACCTGTTTCAAAATGCCAGACATAATAACTTAATCAGTACAATAATTGATCTTGATTGTTATGCGGTCCTTCTTAACGTCAGGAAGTGAGATAGAGCCCAGAAAATGTTTTATATGATTATTTCTTTCCATTGAAAAGTGATGTATTTAGGAAGAATGCAGGTAAAGGTGCAGAGTGAAGTTCTTTTTCATTTTTTTAACAGAAAAAAAATTATCAAACCTTCCTAATTTGCTAGTTAAACTGTTCAGTGGAAGAATGATTGTATTTGTCCTTTTTGGCTTCGCCCAATTAATTGGAGCAGTAACATAACGACTGTTAATAAACAGCTCTAATTTGACTGTACTTCCTGCCTATCTACTAACCCCACCATATCTTTGTTTAGCATATCATCAGGGAAAACAAGGAAGCATGTATATAACTTTGTTCTGTTGTATATGAAATTTAATAATTATGCCACAGTGGATTCTAAATTAATCACAGAAGGCACAACAATATTAATAATCTGTTTAGCAAACTCAAGCGTCTTTGCACTTTGATGTTAGGAGCAGAGACAGTATGAACTGTGGCAGTTTTTTAAATTAGGTGTTTGTTTCTGTTTCAGCTTATATCAATGTTTTCTTTTATGCTTTTTCTACTGTGCACCTTGCTTCCCTCTAAGAAAAAAAAACAACAAACCACAAACCAAAACCACAGAACAACTCAACAAACAAGCCTGTGTTTATTTGGGTGCGTTTTGATCAAAGCTGACAGATCAAATTTTTCATTTATTTAACAAAGTTTCATTGCAGCCATTCTTCATAATTACGGCAGTGTTTTAATTTTTTTGCTTCCCTTGAATAGGAGAGAAGGGGTTCTGAGAAAGTTTTTAATTAGCTAAATAGGTCTGTGTAATCTAGATGAAATAAACACGCCCGTTTGAAAGGGCTGTTAGAACTTTTCCAGCCATTTAATCCATAGATGGCTGAACACAATGATACCTTCCACAGAAAGCTACAGCCACCACCAGCAGCTGTTAGAAGAGAGCTTGCTCCCTGCTCCTATTGATAACCCTTTGTGGAATGAAGAAAAAGAGCTGAGGGAAGGAGAACTGAATGTCAGACAATAGACATCGCTACACACACTGTCTCTGAACTTTCCTCATCTCTGAAGGACAATTAATTATGAAGGCCTTTGGGGTAGGTCGAAGCAAGGGAAAACCTACTGCTGGCCCAGCACTCCAGCCGCTATCTCTGTGTTTGTTAAATGGTTGTGCCTGTTGGGGAACCAGAGTAGCAGCCACCAAAATAGCCAATAGATCATTTAGGAAAAAAGAGCAAAAGATTTTTTTATGTGTGTCTGTCCTTGTATAATTCTATTCTCACTGTGAAATCATCCATACACAAAACACAAGGACAATTTTTTTTTTTTAGAAGAACCACAGGGTAGGTTACAGTCAGAAACGGCCTCTCAGTGGTGTGTTAAAAAGGATGGTCTTTTCACCAAATCATTTCACAGAGGCAAAACAGACAAACACAAAGAGTTGAGACTTTTTCTCCTACATTAAATAGAGTAACTGATAAGGTCAGACATATGATACCTAAAGACATGAATCTGTGAACTCTTGAAGTCAAAGGACTTCTCTGTGCAAAGGAACAATCTTTCAAAGGAAATAGATCATAGAACTCCACTGAATCCCCTTTAAACTTTATGAAGCAGGAGGAGAAAAAGCTCTAAGTAGGGAAGCTTGACAGAAGAGCCTTGAACTATTTTCTGAAGGAAAGATGAGACCCTCCCTAGGCTGCCACAAAACATCTTTTTTTTTCTAAAGGCTCTTCTGAACTTTGATATGTGCCAAGACACCGCTATTGAAAGCTGTATAATTATGTGCTATAGCCACTGTAGAAAATGCTTTGTTCACCACAACAAAGAACAATAAGCAAAGTAAAGTGACATTACACTGTATCTTTTTCTTTAAGAATGTTGAGAAAGGTCACGGTACGTTATAACTAATAAAGCTGTTGAGTAAGGAAGTTTAAAGTTGATCTTGCTGTGCTTAAATGTAACCCAATGACAAAAAGGCAGAGAGAACTAAAATTGTAATGACATTAAAAAATAGATCATATATCAATGTGCCAATTTCATTATACAAACACCTTGATTCCAAAGGACACAAACAGCAAAACCGAGTTAGTCCCGCAACAGTATTCCTCTCGCAACTCTCTCCCTGATAGCTTCCAACTACGGTCTGCAGTTCAACTAACTGCAAAAACTGATTAATAAGCATTAATTGATACATGCAATGCACGGACCTTCCAGTGCAAGCCATGGATTTTGTTACTTGATTAAAAAACAGGTTCATGTCCTGTGCAGTTTCAAGGAAAGCTCTGCTGTTTCACAAGACAGCCTCTTCAAAATTAGGAAAGAAAAAAAAAAAAAGAGAGAGAGAGAAAACAAAAGGGCAGAGGGCATCAACTGAATTTCCTCAAACTAAGATTTTTGAGTGAAAAAGAAAATACCATCTGGACACCTATGCTTCTCTATGCTCCAGTTTCTCTTCAGAGGACTCAGAACAGTTACATTTGTTATTCTTAAATTGCCAAAGCAGATTTACTCCCCTTGCTGCAGATCACCAGACAGCGGCCTTCCGACTCTGTCTTTAAGAATGCCGAGAACGATGTTGAAACACTACAACAATAAAGCCCTTGAAGGAGGAAGTATACAGCTGAGGGAAAAAATGCGAGGAGTCAAATAGTGAAACAAACAACTGTCCCGTTAGGCTGTGCTCACTGCTGGTACCACCAGAAGCACGGAGACTGCCACGGCAGGGCAGTTTGTACGGAAAGAGCAACCTTTGAGATTCAAGTTAGCAAGTTACAGACTTGATTTTCACTTCTCTTGAGGCCACTTTGCACTGCTCCAGGGTATTAGGGTGGTTATAAACCGTACTTTATGGTGCCTATGTATTGCAAAACCACTCGTAAGTGGCCTTAGTTTAAATGAGAATCGGGTTTGAGGGCTTTAATTCTCCTTTTGATGAACACCAATTCAGTTCAAGATGAATCCTGCAGATGAAACTGGAGAAGAATACAGCTTCCTAAAATAAGCACATGAGTGGCCAGCATTTTTGATAATTTAGGATATCTTAATTTTTGGATGCAGTGCTGGGCACACTTCATTTTCAGGGAATGGACCATTGAGGACCTCCTGACAGAGTGACTCTCATTGAGCATCCCAAAACAAAATTGACCTAAAATCATCATCACTTCTGAAAATGTTGGCAGCCTGGATTCCCCTCAAGGGCTCACAGGCCACTTACGTGACTGGATTATTACTTAGATTTTACAGGTGGTGTTATTTGACTTGTTTTACATCATCTCACTGATTTTTATGGGACTAACCCAGAATGTCTTACGTTAAACATTCTGCTAAGACCTGAGTACAAGTGGTCTTAATTAGGTTTTTCCCTCTAGTATGTTCCCGCCTAAAGAAGAGTAAACTTCTTAAAAATGTTTTTCTCTCCCTTCGAAATGACGACTTGTGCTGTAACCAGCGCTATGAAAAGAGGCAATCATCGCATCAAGCCCCACTGTACCAAAACTGCATACAGTGTATTTGTGCAAATAAAGCAGCTTGGCAGACGTTTCACTATTGTGATCAATCTCAATAACTACATCTGCAAAATCGGGTGAGTTCCCGTGAAGCAGCAGGCAGGCTGAGCTCAGAAAGATGGCGCATGTGGGGACTTGCTTTGGTGCTCATTTTTTCACTATGCAGAGGAGCAGGGCAAGTGGAAGGAGTAGGCAGGGGGGCACAGAGTGAAATTGCTAACACAGAGAGACCCTGAGACTTCAGAACTAAGACTGAGTTGTTAAGTGCCCATAAGGAAAAGGAACAGGCATTGTGCAGAGAGACGTTAATACATGGAGAATGACGGTAACTACTAAAAAATGCCAGGGAACAAGGATGATTGAGAAGGAGTGGGAGCCAAAGCAAGGCTAAAATTCAGGTATTGTCCTCAGGCCGATTTCTTTCGCTTGTTTTAAGTACATATATAAGAAAAGAAACCCTCTTGTTTATGTTTTTTTAACCATATTTCTATTTTAACTCATTTTTTTTAAACCCTCTTTTTATTTTAACTCACAGCATGGTATCCCCCTTGTTTTCAATCATTCTGCCACAGTCACAACTGCGAGCTCTAATGACCTGTGTTAGGACATATTCTGGAAGAGAGTTATGAAATTACTTAGGTTTTATTTTCCTTTCTTTTTTTTAAGTGCATAGTAACAATATCTGACTTTAATTATTGCAGCTGGCATTCAAAAGCCTATGGCAACACCGCAGATGAGACAGATATCGAGTGGCACAGCAAGCTGTCCTCTCTTTCTGACCAACTTCGGCATTTTTGCTGGGACACATATATTTGTGGTTTTCATTCACCAGGACAACCCACCTTCTTCCTCCCTGGAAGAATGGCCCCAGAATAAAGAAGTATCTTCACCTTCCACAAAAAAAAAAAAAAAAAACAAACCAAAAAAACCCCCAAACCCAACCTAAAACAAACAAACAAAAAAAAACCCTGTGGGTTTTTTTTTTCCCCCTTTCAAAACTCAGTTTCTAATTGCTTTGTGCAGCTCAGCACATGTTTCACCAGCTAGCTGTACTGTGAGAGAGAAATTTGGAACTGGCTACACAAATACACACATGTGTACACACAAAACACAGGCGAAGTTGAACTGCACTGGAGGAGGCGTTGGATCTGTCTCTGGCTCACAGCCACAAGGGCACAATGGCAAAGCTAAAAACGATAGGACATGTGGTTTGTTAAACATCTTACTTGACTTTGCTACAAGCTGTCAGTGGCAATGTGCAGGAAAAGGAACACGTATCACAAATTCTTGAACAAATCAATGGCACAGCCTGATATGGACCAAAGGCACATTCTAGATTTATCATTTTTTCCCTAATAGTCAATTTAGGAGTATATGCACGAAGTATATGCACAAATTTGACCCAAGAACAGCTAAAAGTGGAGGGTTTAGAAATAACAGTTGTAGGTGATTTAAGAGAAATGGCATATCAGACTAATCAGAAGATCAGCGAAGCATTACTGGAGTATGAGAGGAAGGAACTTTGATGATGCTAAATATGGTAAATGCTCAGTTTGCTAAATCCTTTTGGATCCAATTTCAACATTATGGTACTTGTCATTTTTGCTTTGTAGCTTGTGGGGGAGGGGATGGGCATTTTTCAGGAAAAGTTACAATTGTCTAATTAAAAACTGCACCATACAGCTTAATGTTCTCCTAACTGCTGGATCATCAGTGTAAAACCAAGACTAAAACCTCTAGGAAATTCTCATTACACTAAATAACACAAGGAAGACTAAGTGAATGAATCTGCAATCACCATTTATAACACCTCTTTCCCTCCGTGACAGAGAAAAACAAGCCAAGGGGCTCCTTTCTTACCCCTTGGCTGAGAACACTGCCATCACTAGAAGTACTAAATGTATGCGATTTATATTTTCTTATCTACCTGAAAACACCTATACGCTCCGCACAATACTTCACTGAAGCAATCCATTTACATTAACACTGCCAGTAACACTTTGAAAAGGAGTAAGAAGTGCCTGAAATCATCAAGGTTACAAGATTTTTGAGGGCAAAGAACATTTCAACCTATGTTCTGCAAGCAGAAAAAAAAGTTAAGAAGAAAAAAACTTGAGGGAATTTAAGCACAAGGAAAAAGTTGGTCACACTTATCTTCTTGTGTATTTCCCTTTCTGCTCCTGTATTTAGCGATTATGCCTTGGCATGAAGGCAGGCCTACCTACTGGGGTGGGAGTCTCCTGTCTTGTGCCTGTGTGAGTGCCTAGCAGGGCCAGAGCCCACAGGAGCACCTGGGGGGTTCTCAGCACACCAAACACAAAATCTGGATGTTGTCATCATCCAAAATAAATGGCAAAACATCCTCTTCTCCCCTCTTTCTTCATCTGCCCCTTCCATACAACCATTTCCCAGAAAAGTCTGCCAGCCCAGAACAGGAGGAATCAGCCAAGAAAGACGAGAAAGTCCTTGCTGAGACTTTTTGCATCATCTGAACTTATGTGCTGTGAAAACGAAGATGGCTAAAAATCCCTTGGAAGCATTTTAGGCAGGAAACAACCCTCCTTAAGCTGACAAATGTCACTTTTGTTACAGGAGGCGGGGTCATTATGCAACTTGACTCTGAGAGAAAGTTGCAGACAAAAAAAAAAAATTATTAGTACCATCATTGCTTTCCCACTCCACCAAGAGATGGGATTACTCGAGCCTCCCCCGCATGCACATCCTGTTCAAATGCTTCATTACATCTGACTACCTGAACAATGCAAACTGCCATCCTCAGCAGGGAGAAACACTCTCCTGTGGTATCGCCGAGGGTCAGCATGTTAATGATAACAATAGCCTGCTCAGCTACCAGGCTGGCCTGTAAACAGGAATCTTAATCAAAGCCACAAACCCGTTACAGCAGAAAACGGAGCATTTACTTCGAGTACTCATTTTATCCTGCAGTTTGACAAAGTAAATTCATTGTACTTCTAGAAATCAAATGAAGGAAAGTAGGGTGTTTGATCACACAATTATGGAGCTTTAAAAGAGCTGAGAGGTGACTTCTTTCTCTACTGTCCCTCCTAAAGAAAACTTCAAAAAGTTGAAACTAAGAAACATAGAAAAAAAAAAGTGAAAACTTTTATCTCTTGTCAAGTCCTAGTGAGGCATAAGTATCCAGCTTCCAGGGCTAAAAAGATTAATTAGCATCATTCAGGGACATGGAATGCCGAGATTCCACTGGTCACAGCCACAACAAAAAGGTACATTATTTTAAAGGCAGACTGGACCTCGAAACAACTCACACACACAGAAACAAAGATCAGTGCCTACCTCAAAATCATTTGCTTTATTGTAGTGCATGTTCAGGGCCCTGTACAGCTCACAGTCTCTGGTTATAGACAGCTCCTCAGTGCTCGTGACCCCGTCGTTGATGGCTTGCCGCGCATACTTCTCCATCTGAATGTAGTAAAACTCACGGAAATTGCTAAACCACTTGATGAGCTGAGAGGTAATGCATCTGTTGAACTGTTAAATTTAAACAGTAAGAAGGATAAGAGCACTGACATTCCTCCCCCCCCAGCCCCATTTCTTTCAAAAAGCATTCTTTCCTCCCCTTCCCCACCACCTTTTAAAACCATGTCTCTGTGTTTCTACTGCAAGGGGTGGGGGAAGCAGTTGGCAAATTATGTTAGTGTATCAGATGAGGGGAAAATGTATATGGTCCAAAAATTCCAGGACAAATAACTGAAGGGTAATGACATTGCATCCAACCATTTTCCAAGTCTTTAAAGTAGCCTAGATTTTTTTAACATTGCACCTTCCCTCCAGCCCGCCATGCTCTCATAATTAAAAAATGTGGAATGCCTTATGGGATGCATAAGGAATAGTTATTTTGATGCGTAGGTGTCACAAATGACACAGTGGACTTGAGTATGTTTAATTGGTCAGCCCCTTTACACCTTACGCTGACTCAGTGATTTTTACATCAGCTGCT
>NW_020884884.1:4276146-4294493 GCF_003945725.1 Corapipo altera
GAGTTTTGCCACAGCATTTTGGGGTTATTGCCTTCTTGAGGCAGTGGGAGGAAGGAAGAAAAGCACCAATTTTTAATTGGTGTAAATCAGTACAGCTTCCTTGGTTCTAGCACAGCTATAAGCATTTACTTCCCCCCGAGGGCCTGGCCCTGATATTCAAATCGTTCCCAAGCTTTATTCTCCTATTTAAATTTCTGAAATAAATCACTGCCTTAATACAGTTCCTTTTCATTTTTTAAGGGCAATTAGTAATGAAATTAAATACTATTGCTTTAAGTATTACATGTTACGCATACATCTTTATTAATATAGCCACGATCTTCAGAACCAAACATTTGGCCAGCACAGCACATGGAAATGTCTCATTAGGGTACCTATTTACATATGTGTTCTCAGCTCACGGATGAGAGCGTTCCAGTGGCAAGCAGCAGTCCCCGTCGGCACTGGTAGGGGACACCTGCTTAAACCACAAGGACGTTCTGGCTCCATTTAAGCAAAATTATGTCCGCTCGCTTCCGTAAGTAGGAGGGGTGAAGCTAATGGGACTGCACGTGGGCTAAAGGGGGAGCATCCTTTGGCTTGAGAAACTGCAAACACACGCTAAGCACTTTGAAACATTTAAAGGTATGGAAAAGCCCAATCAGTGTATCTGATGTACAGCTCTGGTTCTGTGGTGCTGCTGACCATGTGTGGCTGACACATGTCGCCAGGGAGGTGGCTGCATTCGCCTTTGGACGAATGACCCCATCCCACACTGCTGGTTTGTAAAGCCCTTCTGGGTTTCTCCTGGTGCTGTATAAATGTAAGGAGGCACAAAAAGCAAATTTCTGCATTTTACAGAACTTTATCAGAAGACAGTCACCACATGCATGGAAACACTCAAGTACGTATCTTCTTAAGAAGAGGAAATTAAGCAGAAATGCCAGGGAAAAAATATCTCCACTTTGGCATACCTGGATATGTGAACAGGTAGGGTGAAGGTGCAGGGTAGTCCCAGAGCAGGATCCTCCTGGGCAGCACTGCCAATGCTACATCTGCCTGTGGCAGTTCATTGGAGCAGTGTTGCCTGAAATGCTCCCTCCAATTTTTCCATTCCAGGTGGATCCACTCTGAGAGTAAACCCTCCACTTGGCCCGCTGCGCCATTTGCAGCTTTTTTTTGTGTGTGTTTAATGATTCTTGACCAGCCATTTAGCCTAGGAAGTGCTGTATTGCTTCCCCCCCCTTTTTATAAATGTTGTCACCATCCGCTCAGCACATGTCATTGAATAAGAGGAACCTCCAAGGACACGGCTGTGAGGGGTAGAAGCGTACTGAGATGCGCAAGCAACGTTAAATGAAAAAAAAATAAAAGGAAACATTGCCAAGAAACTTGACCAAAGAGAACTGATCAGCAGAAATTGGGCCAAGTTCACAACCTGTGGAATAATCTTCCACAAAGACTGAAAAAACCCATAACCCAAAAGTGATTAAAAGAAGGATTTCAGTAATTTGTTTGGGGTGGGGGGATATGTAACAAACTAATTTAAGCTAATGTAATGTTTATAAAGTTACTTAGATAATGACACCATGTATACCATTATAATCATTAAAACACAATCTATGTGTTTTTTAAAAAAACTTAGATGATTAACACAAAATCAAGTTGATGTGAAGGAACAATTACTTTTAGAAAAAAAATCAGGAGGTCCTAATATTCTGTAGAATGAGGGAGGATGCAGCTGTATGTCGACAGCTTTCATATCCTCATTTGAATAATGTGGCCTGAATCTGTCACTTTATTCATCCTCCTTATGCTCAGTGTACTCTGCATCAACAACAAATTAAGTTGTAAATAAGAGACAATCATCACTTTTGTTTTTAAGCAGCTTCTGCATGGAGAATTTCAATGTACTGTTTCTTTTTGACAGAAAGAAAGGGATTCTACACTCTGCTTATGTAAGCACAAATATGAGGAAACCAACCGAAAAGAAACAATAAGGGAGGACTTGAGAACTGCTCCAAAATGTTCTTGGAAGTACATTTCTACTACCACAGAAATTTCCTTTTCTAATAGGATATATAATGAAAACCGTTTAATTTGCTGTAATAATTATTCTTATTTTGCTCTAAAATTTTAGTGGGTTTTCTTTAATTTTTAATTTAGAAACATCCGCTTTCCTCATCCAGGCACAAGCAGGGTATACCTCAACTAGAAGAACAAGTGAATGAAGTCAGATGTAACCTTTATGCACCCAGAAATATTATTAATCTCTAATATGATAACACAGTACCATTTTGTGAGTAAATACCATCAGTAAGGAGAAAGCATGGGAAAGAGATTTTCTTACCTTTACGTCTGAGAAGTAAGTTTTCAGCATATTGGAACTTGGGTACCGGGTGTAAAAGAACATCAGCTTGGCCTTTTTCAAGTGATTCGGTGACAAGCCTTCCTGCATGTAGGATTGAATTAGTAAAGGAAAATTCTTTTCTTGAAAAAGATTTTTCAGAATGTACAGACCTATGAAAGTGCCCCCTTAAATACTCTACAGTTCCCCAGACTACAGGAGAAAATATTAACAGTTAAATTGCTGTGCTGTAGTTTTCTGCAAAATAGGTAA
This sequence comes from Corapipo altera, assembly GCF_003945725.1. Lineage (NCBI taxonomy): Eukaryota > Metazoa > Chordata > Aves > Passeriformes > Pipridae > Corapipo > Corapipo altera. The sequence goes on from NW_020884884.1 coordinate 4,278,746, forward strand.
ATGTGGGACAAGAGGCCACATAACTTAAACCCTGTATTTCCTATCAATTTAGGTGCTGGGTCTCAGGGATCTTGCAAGTTTACGGATTGTGTACCATATGTATGTTCACTTGTTGCTACGGAAACAAATGCAGGAAGCATGTGCCGCAGAAAACTTATCGGAAGCTTTTTTCTCTCTCTTCTTTGCCATGCCAGTTAAAGTTTCTTTTTCTCTCAGAGTTGTGCTACTTGCACACAATAAAGCCAATGCATGTCAGACAATCAGAGGCACTTCATGATTTCGAGCAGTTTTATACAGGCAGCACATTTCACCTGTTTCATTCGCATCAATAAATTTTAACATCTTGAGTAGCTCTCTCTAATCCTGCTGTTGCTTTGCTCCAGTGGCTGCCTTGCAAATCAAAGTGAAACCTGTGATAGGCAGAGCCCCTCGGCTGCTGAATGCCCCCACCACAAATTTGTCACCTCCTGATTTACACAGTTAACTCCTTGGAGAATGAAGCTGTATTTGGGGCTAACCAATCAATACATGTGGGCTAGCAAATCAATAAATGGCCACTTACCCTATAAGGCAGCCTATTTATCCTGGAAACATCATTACCTTTTAGATCTGTAAACAGAAGCAACTAAAAGAGTTCCCAAGGGAATGTGAAGCTAACCATAACAATCTCGGCTTGCTGATTTTTCTCCCCGCTTCTTGGCTCTCTTTTGTGAACTGTGTGCTAGGACAGCTCTGGTCACATCTGTGCCGCAGGCTGGCCCTGCCATTTCCTCAGCAAATTAATGGCTTTATAATTTATCAGAAATGAAGATGCACGTGGAGAAAATCAATGTGGTCCCCACAAGGTCAATTAAGGGTTCTTCCCAGAAGCTTCTCTAAGGACTATTTCTCCTAAACATAATTGTTGAAAAATTCACTCAGTTCACACCTTACAGTGGGGGGGAAGGTCAACCAAGTTGACAGATGCGCTGCAGCCAAGGTGCCTCTTTTGCCTTACAGCCGGGTGCACGTCAGCACAGAACATCTCACACTCCAAGCCTCGAGATGGGAAACCCAGACTAATTTTTATCAGCAGGCTACTGTTGATTAGCTAGGCTTTTTCAGCAGAATTCCCTTTTCTCTAATTCCTGAAATCTGCTGAAACCCTCTCCCTTCATTTCAGTTACAAGCTTCATTTTTAGATTAGAAAAATGTAACATTTAAAAAAAAAACCATTGACAATATTAGTTTAAAAACCTCTTATTATCTGGAAGTACATGGAAAACGGCTCAGCTGAACTTGCATTTTGTTTTAGATGCTTAATGATTACAAAGAAGATAATTTATGACTGACATACTTCTTGTGCCAAGAGAAGAGTTGAAAGAACCTCCAGTTACCTCCATTAGACTGATAGAGAAGTCTAAAAGAGCATTACACTCTGCAGTGCCATCTGTCAAAATACGTAAGTGAAATAATAGTAGCAAGCTGTCACCTATTGCTTAGTGATAAGAGTTTTAGACAAATCAAAACTTCTGTGCCAGAAATCCGTTTTGTTATGTGATCCTTTCAGGAAACTGGGGGTCCAAAAAGGAACTCCAATAGGAGAGAAAAAAAGTAATCCTGAGTCTCCTTAATTTGCAATTCCTCTGACGCTGACAACATGTTAATATCGGGTTTGGTGTATATTCTCTTTCAAAGTAAGCTCAAAGATGGACTTAAACTTCAAAAAAACCCTCTCGTATTTGCTGGATTTAAGCATATTAGACAGTTGTCTAAGCATTTGGATTCCTTCTGCATTTAGGATTTTTAAATATTTTCTGCTCTAATGCCAGAGGATATTGATATTGAATGAAACATGTATTAAAAGATGCTCTGAGACTCAAATTCCCAGAAATCCATTTTTTATTAAAATTATACTTGCTCTTAAGCACTTGGTAGCCTTAAAGCAATATCAAATATGCAACAAATCTGTATATCTTGATCCTAAGGTTAACGCTTTACTGTGATAAAAGATATGATCTGTAATAATATAGCAAAAAATCGTTAATGACAGACTTAAGAGCTAAGAATTAGATAACCCTTTGCTATTTCAGAAAAAAAACTGAACTGACCAATTGCTTAATTTCCTTTTTAAGTGCTTGGGCTGAAAAGCAACTGTTCTTCCAAGAAAGCACTAGCTGTTTCCAGGATACTTACACACGCACAATGACTCATGATGAAATAGATTCAGTAAACATACAGCTGTACCGAACACGAGCTAAGCCCCATTCAAGGCCAGGAAAGAAAACGAGCACAAATAAATATTAAGGAGGTAAAGGGAGGAGGGGTGCCGAATGGAACGCAAACAAGCTCTGTCCCAGCAGCTCGTGTGGCTTGCCTCAATTCTCTTAGCTATAGCTTTGTGAAGACAGATGACATTCAATTCTATGGGTAATGCAAAATAGACAATAACTGCTGAAACTTGAGCCAGCTGCCAGGTGTAAAAAAAAAAAAAAAAAAAAAAAAAAAAAAGGAAAGAAAAAAAAGGACAGAAAGAAAAGATGATAAATCCATAAATTAATGAAAGACATCTGCTCGGGAACATAAAAGATCAGAGGAACAGTGTACTGCAGCTGAACCTAAAGCGGTGTTCAAACAACCTGAGAGTCTCAGTGTTGTGCATTTACACAGCACAATGTTGCCTCACCTATCGCAGCAGCAGCAGAAAAATGGCTAAACCCTAAGAAATAGGAAGTGGAAGACTGGGAACAAAACATATGGGGACAAAATCTATACAAGCTGATGCGTGTTTTAACTGGAGAAGCACAGGGGTGGCACTGCACAGCATTTGATTCATTTGCACTTCAATCCTCCCAGGTAATGTTCCTCTTTTGTAAAAATATTTTTCAGTGGAGATGATCTTTCGCTTCTGTTACTCTCAGCCTGAGCCCCCGCAAATGCTCTAACAGGTTTTTCTAGCCCACGCGTGTATTGAGCTGAAGGGAAAAGGGGTAAGAATAGGCTGTATCAGGTAAAAAAATCTGCACTAGCAAAGCCAAGCTGCTCCTTAAGTTACACCTCAGGTACTTTTAATCATCGAAGCTCCAAATAGCTGCATCGCCGAGCATCTTCAAGACTCTCTGAAGAACAGACTGGCTGGGAAACCATTTGTTCATCACACAGGTTTTATCAACAGCACAGAGTTATCCAGTTTGCTGTACAATCACTCCTTTTTTAAAAAAAGTTTAATTAGTTTAATTCTAGTCAGATGTAATAACTCCTCATTTCAAAACGTTGTAATTCACTGATTACAGCTTTGACATATTGGGACTGTGAAACTTACTCCAGTTGGATTGGAATTCTGCTTAAAAATAAATAAAATTGTAGAAAGTTGCACTAATGTTTCAAAGCCCTCCTGCCAGGGAGAGCATGCTAAAGTTCTTCACCTTTACAGATGTCTTAACAGCACACAAACTACTGTTGTGCTTCAATTTAGATCTATGCAAATGTTTTGGGACTGAACAAGGCTATTTTTCTTGAGATGCAAAGAGGATGCATGACAAAGGAAGACCATACAGAAAAACAATTCGCTGTCTGTTTCTTTTGGAATTTGAATAAAACTTAATATTTGATTAAACAGATTAGTTTGCAAAGATACAGACTGCATTCATGACCAAGATGGGAATTCAGGCTGCAGGTGCATCTTATCTTGTTTAGCAACATACACAAACATTAACCATTTTCTTCTGCAATTCAGCAAAGAACGATCAGATACATTTTACAGGCACTATTATAAAAAAAAAAAAAAAAAAAAAGAATAAATCCCAAGAAAACAAAAACCAGGCTAGTTCAGTGTTTAACTTACTACTAAAACCTGAACTTGGCTCTATCTGCTAGTCTTCTGTTCTCATCCTGGCTGCATTGTCCAGGAAAACAGATGTTGCTTTCTGCGGGGAAGAAAGATCTGCTTCTTTCAAGAAATTTGTTGCCTATATGTGCACATTTAACCATGTAAAACAAAAGCGACCACAAACCAACCAACCTCCACACCATGCCTTTCCCTAGAAACTGTAAGCTACCTGGACAAATGAGTTGCTGCTAGGAAAAAACATCCATCCCCACAGCAGAGCAGACTACGGTGCACGTGTAGAGACGTTATTTAATAAATCTGTTTGTCCCAACAGGTCTGTATCTAAACCCAGAACAAAATGCACCCTGAAACAGCGTCTAGGTGGGAAAGTCAGTGTGTTTTCCCAATGGCAGGGAAAGAAGCAGGGTAATAAAAGAGAAAGGTTATCACTGTAGCACTGAGCATTTCCCCTGGTTATATCTTGAAGCAGCAGGGGACTCTTGCACCCCTGTTTCAGCCGAAGCAGCAAGATCCATTAGCAAGTAACAGCGAGAAGGAGTAGAAGAAAGGGGGAGAGATGGCAAGAGTGGGGGAGACATGCTCCACGGGTGGCAAGGATCAAGTGCAGCCCTGGAACTACTCCTAGTTCACACACTTGGCATGTTTCATGACTCCTCACTCCTCTCCCAAGATGGGAGAACTACTTTTATACAAAAACAATTTGTATGCCACTGTCCTGTTTAGTAGAAATTAAGTGCCCTGGCCTGAGTCTTGCCCTCAGCTGCCACTCCTGTTGACCTCAGGACTGCTTTCCAAGCACTGAAGCTTGCATTTCAATATACAGATTTTGAGTTTGGAACAGCAAAAGTAATTGCCACTAGCTCTGAGTGATGCTGGAGTTAGACAGACTCCTCTATTTTGCTGTAAAATGTAAATGGTGAGGAGAAGATTTCCTTGCTACCAATGCTCAACAAGATCCTCTTTTGGTAAAGAGGTGCCTCAAACACCACGTCCACTACCAGATGGCTCTCGAAAACACCAACACCTTAGAAAGGTGCTTTCAACTATAGAACACTTTTCCCCATAGAAATGGGCCTACTCACACAGGTCAGACAGCAGTAATCTGGACTCAGACTTGACCTAAGTTACATCAAAGACTGGTGGTAACAGGCTTTGGACCTGCAGCGCCTGCCTTGTCCCAGTGGTGTCCACTACCATGGGAGGGATGGAAAGTCCAGGTAACCAGCAGGTCTAGAGCCCTGACAGGACCTTCCTGAGGATTTAACACGTCTACAGAAAATGTGGTTAAAATAAGCTAAAACCACCAGAGTTATTAATCACCTAGAAGATAACCAGTGAAGAAGCACAGCCTCAGGCAGCTGCCTTCACATGATACCCCTCAAAAGGGGACAAGTTCCTCAGCATTGCTACCATTACTCAGGTAGGGGCACAGGTATTCAATTGCAATTACTTTCATCATCTTGGGAATGAAATTAGATGCATCTGAGGCTCTGCATTTGTGCTGTTGCCTTCTGCTGGGGTCTTAGAGCTGAAAAAGTTATCAATCTACCCTTCATGCAAAATCCTCAACTTTAACATTGGGCACACATGGTATTTTATTCGCTTTCAATACATCTGTACTTTGATAAAAAACCTTTTGACCAAAAAGAACATTTAGGGGAAAAGACTGAAAGCCTGGGAGGTGTTAGAGCTAAAAGAAAAAAAAACAAACAAACAAAAAAAACCCCAAAAATCTAGTACTAGTTTCCAGGAAAAAAAACTAAAAGATTATTACTATGTCTGGATATGCCTAAATAAAGGCAGAGATGGATTTTTCGCCCTAACTAAAGCCTGCTATTGAGCTAAAAAGAGAGATTTTATTATCATCTTTTTTTTTTTTTTTAAGGAAGGGAAGTGTCCTGTAAATTTAATACAGCTGAAGTTTTATATTTAATTGTTCTCTCTAGCTTTCCAAAATAATTTGCTTTGTGTATCTTAGGACAAAAGATTTCTGTGTATGGCTGAACAGAGGTTAATCATGCATAGCAGGCAGCTGCACACGGGCTGAGTAACAGACCTCTGGGTGGGGGAAAGAACTTGATGCAGCCTGAATATATCAGTACCTGTGTCTTTTGTGCTTCATTTCCCTTATGCACTTCAGAGCTGAAGTCTCAGCAACAACCGGACTGTGGCTCTCTGAGAGCCCCAGCCATGACACCATTAACACGGGTCATGTGTTGGCCTGGCACAGGAGGCAAAAGAGGCAGCCCTAGCTGGAATGGTTTTTGGACGAGGGCGATGCCCCCTTTATCACCTCCCTGCCTGGGGAAGGATCTGCCAGCCCAGGGAAACCCACTGGCACCCAGGCTGTGGGCTTGGCTGTCTTCCTGACCCCACAGGACGGACTAAAAGGCTGGGGGAGGGCCAGTGGCTTTTTTACATGAACACCATTGCTGAAAGAGTGCTGTCAGTCAATACCACACATTTTATTTGGCCTCACCAAGCCCCCTGCTTGCACCCCGTAAGCACCCCACTCCCGCAGCACCCAGGGAAAGCCCTGTGGCACCGGCACGGCCCCTCATCCTCTCCCACCAGCCACCACCAGGTTATCGCTCATCTTTTGAAAAGGATATTGCACTTCCCGAGTAGGGCGAGATTTCGGACATGTCTTGCAGGTCACCACACTCGGACTTTATGAGGGATAAGGAGAGGCCCTCAGCAGCACTGGGGGGGTGGGCCGGCGAGCAGGGGTGGTGGTTCATGTGGTGCGATGACATCTTGGTCCTCAGGCTGGTAGTCTCCCGGGTCAGGTCAAGGGATTCAGGGGAGGCGCGCTCTTTCCCCGGGAAGGAGGCCGATGGGGCACCCAGGGGACTCTGGAAAGGGTAGGCCATGAGGGGTAGCGGGAAGGGGTGGCGGAAGGAGGAGGTGGAGAAGCCAGCAGTGGCTGAGAGTGGGGACTGGTGCAGGGAGGCGTGGTGGCCACCAGCCGGTGGGGCCGAGGCGGATTGGTCAGAGGAGTTTTTGCGGACGACAAGGGGCAGTGCCTCGGTCTGGTCGGTGGCGCCAGGCATGGGGACACTGCCGAAGGTATCAAGGGGGTTGGGAATGATGACATCCCCAAAGCACTGCAGGCGCTGGTTGGCCGTATGAAAGTTGTGGTTCTCCCCATTGACAGCAAACCTTGCCTGTGGGATCTGGAGAGGTGGGAAGACCTGAGGAAGCTGGCGGGAGGGTTTGGATGAGAAAACTTTGACCACTGTGTCCACAACTTGAGACATGGCAGTGTTCAGCTCCTGCTTCAATGTCTCGGCCAAGTGTTTGCCTTCAGGGTGGAAGGCATTTGGCCCTTGCTCCTTCTCCTTAGGACCTTCTCTTTTCGGCTTGTTCTCCGCTACCTCTTGCTCACGGATGAGGGCCCGCGCCCGGTCAATGAACTGCCCTGGGTCCAGCTCACACATCTCATTGTCCGACCTGCTGACAGAGTCGCCGGCCCTCGCATCCATGGTTTCAGAGCGCATGCTGTCTTCAGACAGGTTGCCATCTTCATCATTTTCGGAGTCAGTGCTGTCGTAGATCTGGTAGAACTTCTCCTGCAGCTGGCGCAGCTGCTTCTGCATGTCCTCCAGCTGCTGTTTCAGCTGTCTGCGCTCCTCTCGCTTCTGCTCTTTCCTTGCTGAAACCAGCTGCTGGAAACTCTGCTGCTGCTGTTGTGGCAGCTTTTGCTTGCGTTTGTTTTCTCTGTAACTTTCTCGAGGACTGACGGACTGCGGAGCTATTTCTCTTTCATTTTCATTGCCCCTTAATGCCACGCTGGGGGAATGGCTCATACCCCGAATTATATTCTCAACCCGGGCGCGTTTAGCTCTCAGGTGCTCGTCGCATAACCGATCCACATCAAACTGGCTCATAGTTGGCCTGCCAAAAGGGGAAAGACACTCTTGGGGGCTGTCTCTTGAAGAGTTGCTGCATACATCCTCCTGATGTACTTCTGAGCCTGTACTAGAGAGACCGCTGGCTTGGAAACTGGGCTCCGTGCCACCATTTTTGTTCATGTTATTTTTCAACAGCTGGGAAATTATGGTTGCTCCTGGAAAAGGCATCATGGCATCTTCATATGAGTTCGCCCTCTTCAGCAGCTTGCGGAGTACATTTGACTTTTCCCCATCTGCATGCTGCACCACTGAATACTCGACATCCTGCTCTGAACCTTGGGGATTCATGGCACTAAAAAACGTTGCTCTTGCCTTTGCAAAAAATGCAGATGCTGTCCCTACCGTCCTTTTCACTCCAATGTCAACTCTTCTTCTCTTGGTTTGCCTGCTTAAGAGGGCTGTGCTGTCATGGTCAGGCATCACTGGACTGTTATTGTGCCATCTTCAAAAGCTTGTCAGCTGGGCTCAGCTCAAGAATCCTGGGACCCTGGCCAACAGAACAAAAGGACTGATGAATCATTTTCTTTAAATTTCTCCAAATTTCCTGACCTCAATCCTGAATAAAATGCAAAATGCATAGGCTCTGGGATTTATGGCACATTACAATTATTGCAATTTATTATGCACTCTGCTTGAAATGAAACATTTTTAAATATTTCTGCTCCACTGGTTTAAGATGGATTAAGATTTAAAAAAGCAAAAACTGCTTAAGCACCAGTAATATGATTCTCTTGCACAAATGCCTAAAATGATACTGTTTATCTTCAGAAGAAAGAGTAGATTAGAAGAACACAGCCTCTGACAACCAATTGATTAAATTTAGGGCATTGAGATACATGTTACAAAAGAAGATGAAAGTATTCCTTATTTAAGATTTATTGTTAAAACAAGAAATTGTATAAAATTTGGATTAAAAAATTCAATTGCAATGTAAAAATGCAATATTAGTTTTTATTTTTAAAGAGAGATAAAACTGATAAATTGTTTTAACATTTAAAGGTTAAAACAACAACTTTCATACAATTGTAGGTAAGGTGGTATATGTGTATGTGAAAGGCAAAGAAATCATAGACGCATTCAGGCTTACAGTGGGGGGAAAACCTCTCTTAAATCATTAGGAAAACATTTATTCAGTAAAACCAAAATGCATTAAAATATGATATGGTCAGGATTATAGTATTTATAGAGATGTGATAGAGTAAAGGCCAAAATGTATTTTGTTGACATAGCCTCATATGTACCAGTGACTAGCCACGACAGTGTTTTGAATTCCCCATCCATTCCTTCCCTTTTTGCAACTCTCCAAGCAAACTCCGCTATGAAAGGCTGGATATTCTGTATTTCATACACTAAAATACATGATGTCAAATTTTTTGCATAGCAGAAACAATGCATGTTCAGTGTCACATCTCTCTGCTTTAGAAAAATCTCCAAGAACTATATCTGAAATGCCCAGTGAAGCCCTTCTTACATGTAGCATTTTGAATACACAGAATCTTATTTCCTGTGACATGCAGAAAAGATGAGAAAAAATACGGGAAGATGAAAGAAATAACATCAATCAGCTGCGTGAGAAAGGAAGATACCTTCTCTTTATATGAACTCTCATTGTTTCCCAGGAACACAACATAAAAAGATAACACACTTCCTTGCATTTTGTAAAAGGCTCTTGACATAATTTGTGACTTATTAACTAGTGATGCTAAACTCACATCGCACATAAAGCATTAGACACTTTTTCCTGTTTCTTACAATTTAACAGTGACGAAAATTAAAATATTTTTCATGCAACGCTTATCTAATATTAAACTTTACATTTGCTTAACAGAGCACAGTCTTCACAATAACAGGGTATATTGCCAAAGGCAGCATGCAGACTTTTTGGAATTGCTCCCATCTCTTTCGGTTCACCTGTAAAAACATCTACGTGCTCCCTAGGACTGCATCTGTGGCTAGTTTTAAAGAATGACTATCCATGCAAATAGGCATAATTTCAGCATGAAATAATCTGTAAAATCAAGACAGTAGTCAATGCTTAGTTTGCAACCAGGACAAAAAAAAAAAAAAAGCTTTAAATACTTAGAAACATTACATTTATTCTGCAGCCTTTGCCCATGTATTCTGGATGTACTAAAAGAATTTTCAGAGATTTGGTGTCAGAGACAGTTATGCAAGGGACATACTGTTTGTTTACATTACTGTTCCTTGCATATAGGAGAGCAAAAAAACGATAAAAAATATATTAAAAACCAAAAATGTAATGAATTCAAATGGGGAATCCAGAGCCTTACACTGTTATCCAGTCACTGTCTTCAGAGATCTTTCCTTATCAAGAAGTACATTAAGTAAGTTAAGTTTGGCTACCTCACGATAATGATAAAATAACAAGGACTTCTGTTGCAGGGGCCCAATTCTGCCACCTGCACACCAGGGAGCATCCCACCCTGCAAGCAACTCCCCTGGAGTCCAGGGGGACAAAACTCCTGTTATGTGCAAGGGGTAGGGTCAGGCCCTGCTTGGTAGCATGTGCTGTAAAAGACTGCCTCCTGCTTTCTCTCAATTGATGCAAATGCAGTTTTTCAAGGGGCAGAATCAGGCTCTTACAATTAGAACTTTATCTAAGAAAAAATAAAATGAGGGGAGCTGGGATTTCAGAAGGGTTGTTTTTCTAAAGAACTGGTCAAGTCCTCGGAGGGTGGAAAGGGATGACCATCACCAGGGTTTTTATGCAGGCGACAATGGCACAGAATAAACCAGGGTCAAGGTTGACCTTTCAGTCTAATGGTGTTCATTTGAAAGTGGTCTAAACTAATTGAAAGATAACCAAAAGAGCTCCTGCTTACTGCACATAAGATATTCTAAAGTCATCCACCACACAGATACTACTTGCCAATATGAAAAAAAAACAAACCAGAAACAAAACCCACCAACACCGAAAACCTTCACGCTTTTCCTTCCTTTTCTGTAGTCAAGCTATGCTTGATTGAGAGCCAGGAATACATTCCCAGACTTACACCAAAAACCTCATGACAGGTTTCAAGTTTTGCACGTTTCCCAGAAAATTCGAGGTGCCTGACCACTGTTTCCCTCTCTCTTGCCCAATCCCAATCAAGGACACACATGGGGAGGGCTTGCTGTACCCTTGAGTCAGCAGCTCAGGAAACAGGCTGTCCTGAACCAGGTTGGAAGGTCATTGCCATGCATCCTTCCTCCCCAGTGTCCATTTCCCTCTCCCCAAGCCCCTGTACCAGCCACTGCTCATCAGCCCATTCCTGCCACTGCAAACATGCGGCAGGAGGTGTTCCAGAGCAATGTCCTCTCCTTCCCTCGATGGAAGCTGAAAGCATCAGAGTTATCGTACACTTAACCTGGGTATTAAGCAACATCTCCCATTTGCCCTGGTGTTATCCTGAGCCTACAGACTGCCAGCTTTAAGGCTTACGTGCCTTTCAGCTTAAATATGAGAAATAGTTCTACTTCAGCCCAACAAAACAGAATGGGTATTGAACGGTCAGTTAATATTTCAGTCTCGGAGGACCAAAACCAATTCGCACTCAAGGGAAGTGGAATGGCATGTACAGCGGGATGCAAAATCCCAGCCACGACAGGCAGACTTCAAGACTGATTAGATTAGAACTGAATAAATAAGGAACTCTTGGGAAGGGGGGGAAATAATTAGGAAGTGTGTGTCCTTTATGTAGTAGCAGTACTTTGGCTGCACGTTGTCTCAAAACTATATTTCATACATCTAATGTCTGTGTGCAGCTATCCAGAAAAATATGTTAGTAAGATAGCTTAGGTTGTCAAGATCTGTGTAGAAATATTCAGAAGCGCCACACATTTCTTTCTGAGTTACATAGTTTTAAATTTTTGAAGGTTAAATTTGGTTTATACATCACTTTTGATTCTCCTTGCATGCCAAGTGTAGTTTATGTTAAATTTACGGGACACATCTCAAACATCAACTCGCACGGTGTGGCTTTCTCAGAAACTGAACATTTTCCATGCCCATGTAATTAAAAATCATACCAAGGGCCTCAGCACTTTCTACGTCCATCCATAAACATAGCAATAGTATTTTATTTACAAATTTAAGAAGATATGATTACAATGTAGCTATGAATAACCTCTTAACAGCACAGCAGCTACAGACATGGGTTTATTTCAGATCCATTTGATATGCATTGACATTTTAAATGGAAACAGATTAATTTCTAGGTCTCCAAGAGTTACTCTTACCAAATCTTTGGCTAGAACAGTCCTTAAAAAGGAGTATGATGTCAGGTATTTAACCGCACTCACTACAAATAAATCAATTTCTGTAATCAATTTTGTTAACTCATCTTGATCTACAAAGACGATGATCATTTTCTCCTAGATTAATTCATACACCTATGAGATGCAAAGGAGATGTAAATTCAAATTCACCCTTGTCAGCCACTTTGAAGATCCCTACCCTAACCTAAACAGCCATTAAATACACAGCAGCAAAGTGCTAAACTTGACGGATATGCATGGACAAATTCAAGGAGATATCAGTTTCTAGAGCTGAAACCGTTCCTATCTTTTCACAAGCTGACTACTCTGTTTGGTCCAGCATCTGCCTGCTTCGTGTCAGCCCATTATCGAATACCACACAAGAAATTCAACATGCTTCTGCTAATAGAAATATTTACATCTTTAACGCGGTACATGGGGTATGGCTTTGCCAGAATCAGCCAAGAAGCGCAGGATGAAAATTACTCCAGTCGACAGCATTTCATGCATAAAACCACAGCTAAAATTTGAAGAACAGATGACATCTATTCACCATAGATCTGTTCAGTGCTAAAATCACGTCAGCCACTAATAAGAAAGTACTACCTTTTTGTACAGCGCAGACACAAGTTTTCTTGGGGAAATGGTTATCTAACTCCCTTAGCTGAGATGTCTAATCAAAGAATCTGAAACAAGGCAGCAACGATGAGCAACTATTTGTGCAGTAGTAGCTACTTTATTAGGATTTCTCCACAAGAAGAGGAAGCAGCAAAAATTAGAGCTTGATTTACTTCAAAATTATGCTGCCTGCTCTTTAGCCTTAAAGAAGAAAGCAACCCTTGTCTTACGAACTTGGTGATACTGAGGGCCCAATCCAACAAGGTATTCAGTAATTCCTGTGAATTCGAAACATTGCAATTCCCATCAACTACAGAGCTCACTAACAGGAGGGATTCGGTATCTCACTAGTTCAGGCCTTTATTTTGGGGAGATACAGGGCCCTCCATCATGCAGCCGTGATCGGCACTGCTTGACAAAACAGATTTTTTGAATGAGAAAAAGAAATCAAGCTGCTCAAACTAGAAAACTGAAAACATTTTCCTCCTCTCAAGCCAGTTTGGTCCTTGTTATTTCACTGATCGTGAAGAAAATAACCCACATGGCCTCTGTGTAGAGATAATACTGAAACATTCTCAAGATTCCTACTACAAATTCAGCTCAAGTTTTTCAAGATATTATTTTTTCCATGCTACACAATGTCGTTAAATCACAGATCTTGAGTTACTTAATTTAGCAGTTAGGCTGCACTTTGAGTCAGAATAAATCATTATTTAGAAACTACAAATTGCAGGATTTACAATTCTGCCCTGAATCAAATTAAACTTTTCAATTTCAAAATGTGTCCATTCTTATGAATACCTTAATTTATCAACTGAACATAAAATAGATGAATTATATAAACTGAGAGGCCTCAGAGTTCAACTGACAGAGAAGTTAACAGTATATACGTCAGTGCCATTCAGCGAATGCAAGATACTTTACAAAAATAGGGAGTTGCTAGTGAAAAGTATATACATTGTACGTTTTATCACAGTTTAACTCCTGAAATGTTGATACTCTGTCTACCCTTGAGTATTAATAAACATTTCACAGTATGTGATATTGCTGCTAAAGGTAAGCTCTGGACAAAAAGCAGATAAAATAAATGCTAAATGAGCTGCAGCGATCGTAAACTTTATGTGATTGATGGCAACTCACGGAAAAACTGCAAGAAGAAGACATAAAGGATATGTGCCACATGCAAATCTACGGGTAAGGAAACTGCCTCTGTATAATTCATCCTGCATACTGCCAAACCTCTACAGGCAATGGAAGTGACAAATAATCTGAGCTTTTACACCTCGCGGTGATACAGACGTGTTTTTGTACCCTGTATTCAACAACACAGGACCTTCTGCCACCGAGCAATGGCCCCGGATGCGTGGATGCCTTCCACGTGCTCCCCACCCGTCCCCAGACCCGGATGAGGGGTTTGGGGTGACACTGGCCATGCAGCCAGAAACGCCATAGGGTTTGCTGAGCACTCGGGACCTGTGGGAAACTAACGGGTTTCCAAAGCTCGTGCTGGCAACTTTTACCCGACATTCAAGGGCACCTCTAGTCTGGAGCCGTGTCTGCCAGCCCTGACTGACATCCCCTACTTTGTCAAAGGCATTAAGTTAATACCCCCGTACCTGCCCTTCCGCGGACGGGGCACAAACACGCGGACGCGACGGTGGCCCCTCCGGGAGCTCCATCCCACCTCGGCCGCGCCTCTCGCGTCCGCCTGCGGACACTGATTCCCGACCCGCTTCCCGCGGCTGACCCCGTCACCCAGACTTTCTCCGGCACAGGGAGGAGGCGGCGGCCAGGACCCCCCGCGTCCCGCTCCGCAGCCGCCCCGCTCGGCGCGCACCTGCCCCGCCGCCCCTGCGGGCAGCGCCACGCACCTGCCCGCGCCCCCCGCACCCCCGCCCCGGCCCTGCGGCCCTGCCCTGCCCCGCCAGACGCCGCGCAGCGACCGCGGGGGGTACGCCCAACTTTCTCCCTCTCTGCAAAGAGATGAGGGCCCCGGGGCGGCCCCGCTCCGCCCCCGCGGAGCGCCCGGTGCCGGGGAGTCGTGCCCCGGTCGCCCGTCGGGCCGCCCGCTCCTGTCGGGCCCCGCGTTCTCAGCGCCCCCCCATCCCGAGCCGCGCGCCCCCAGCGCAGCCCTGCGCGCCCCCTCCGCGCAGGCCCCACGCCCCCCAGCACCGCTCCCTCCTGCGCTTTAACTCCGTGCAAACACATGGCAAAGTGCGCCGGGTCACTCAGCCGCTAAACAGAAAATCGAAAAAGCCAAGAAAGATCTCCATCAACGGCTAAGAAAGAATTAAATCCCCCCCGGAGGAAAAAAATCAACAAACAACAACCAAACAAACAGAAAGTACCAATAATCCTAATCTTTTCCCAGATCAAGGCTCTTATCCCGCGACTTGCATTTGATCTCTTCTCATGTGCTCGCTACCTACCACTCAAATCCCATTTTCTATACATTTCCACGATTCGCAACTCGTCCCACTCTTGGAAATGAAAAAGTAATGGCAAGGCTAAGAAGAGTAAGGATAAAAAGTCCCTGTCCTTCCCGGCTTGGGTTAAAAAGGAGAAGTAGCGACATGCAAATGACAGGCAAATTGGAAGAGACAAAAAGCAAGGCAGCTATAATAAACAGGACAAAGAGGAGGCTCGGAGGAGCGGAGCAGGAGTTTAAAGCGGGGATGGGGAACTTCGGCGGGGACGGGAGGAGGAGGAAGCTCGGAACAACAAAAAGCCAAATACTCGCTGCGTTTTCCGTCCCCGCAAAACTGCCCTCCAACCCACGGAATAAAATAAAGCGCGGTCCACAAAAGGTGGCAGCGAGAGAGCGAAGGAGAAGGGGGGAGGATCACCTAACAACGAGCAGGTCACTTACTCTTCAGCCCTGGGCAGGCTACGGTGAGCGCTCCATCGGGCTCCTTACCGCTCACAAATCCTTACCGCTTTATCTACCGGGGAATTAAAACTACTCAGCTAATAAAGTCACTGCAAATTTGCCCCCTGGAAAAAGAAGCACAGGTTTGATAACGGTGATCAGTATTTTGCTGGGGATTTCATCACCCCCACACCCTCCCCCCATTCCCCCGGACCATTTAGAGCAGCCCAAGCAAGTGCGAATTAAAAAAAAAAAAAAAAA